>NW_026646035.1:0-191000 GCF_949987535.1 Balaenoptera acutorostrata | reverse complement strand
ACCTCATAAGGCTAGTAGCAGCATGATGAGTGGATTTAGGTACGACGATTCTAAGTGAAATAAGTCACACAGAAAAAGACACTGATCCTAAGATATCACTTATAGAGGCAATGTAAAAACCGCTACACTTGAACTGAATTACAAAACAGAACAGAGTCACACGTTTAGAAAACACACTATGGCTGCTTAACGGGAAAGGTGAGATGGGGTGATGCATAAAACAAGGGTTTCAAATTAGCTCAGATACCGTTCCATAAACCCAATATGTAATAGACAAGACCTACTCCTTGCTCAGTGAACTGGACTCAAGACCCCCTATTCACCGCCCAAGAATATATCTGACTAGTAAGAATCTTAAAACCTATGTATTGATATCTCTCTGTAAGTGAGTCTAGTGGGTGTAAAGCAGCATAAACACAGCAGTGAAAAGCAGCTAAACCCCATTATAAAAATCAATTACTTTTAAAAACCCGTGAAACAAAGACAGTGAAAGAGAGAGAAATTCTTACCAAATTCGTTCACGGGCTGTGATGCCACCTGGATTGACCATACCTAGACCCACAGGTGATTGAGACATAAGGGTGGACACTCAGGGGCTGAGAGGTTTGGTGAGGTTGGGGGAGCAAACGCAGACCCTTTAAAGGAATACTGCGTGGTACCCATCCCATGGGTCCCAAATCTCCAGGTTCAAGGGCATCTTCCTACATCGAAAACATGCATGAGAAACCCAGAAGATGGTACACCGTGTGATCGGGAAACGTTTCTAAAACGCACCTCATTTCTCATCTCCTTGGGCTCGGGTTCGCCATTCCAGCCGCTTTACTAGCAATCTCCCTCCTTGGAGAATCAGCACCTTTAACCTCCTGTTCCGTACAGGTTGCAATTTGTCCTGAGGATGAACGGGAAGAGGGGGAACCAATGAGAGACTAGCTCTAGGTGTTGGGACAGGCACAGCTCACTCTATTTTCCCATCAGGAAGAAGAATTAACCAGAGGCTCAGCCTGCGCCCGGAACCAGAATAGGGCCTGAAGCAATCCTGCGCTTTTGCGGCCAGCCTTCAAGAAAGCGAGTTGAAAAATGGAGCTCAGGGGCACTGCAATTCACAAACCTGCAGAGTTATAAATGATAACTCTCGTCCACAAATATATCGAGGGAAGGCAACGAAGAGGATTTGAAAGCAAGGCACAATTGCAGGAAACAGATTTCAGGAGGTAGATTCGAATCGCCTTTAAAGCACAGGAAAAGCGGCGAAACCTCGACAATGATGCCCTTGGCCAAAAAGGGCGTATGCGTTTTTTCCTGAATATATTCAGGAAAAAACGCATACGCCCTTTTTGGCCAACCAAGCAACCTGGAAAGGCAAATCAGCGCTACAAAGAAGTCTCGCTTCCCATCGGTCAAAAGGGCCATGCTGAATAAAGTGTCAAAACCAGAAATGCAGGACAGGCCATGGAGAAACGGGAGCCTTGCTATGCTGATGGGCGGGATGTAAATTGCCAACAGCCACTCTGGAGAAGTGTAAGGTGTGTCCTGAAACATCTAAACAACTCAGCTTACAGAGCATAGGGCACTTCCACTCATGGGCGTATAAATTGGGAAAACTAAAAATCAGCAAGACACAGGCACCCCAAAGTTTAGGGCTGCTCTGTTGACAAGAACCTCCACTTCGTTACACCTTAAATATCCCAGGAAAGAGGAAAATGGATAAAGAAGTTGTGGTCCTTATGTACAAAGGAATATCACTCAGCCATGAAATCAACCTCATAAGGCTAGTAGCAGCATGATGAGTGGATTTAGGTACGACGATTCTAAGTGAAATAAGTCACACAGAAAAAGACACTGATCCTAAGATATCACTTATAGAGGCAATGTAAAAACCGCTACACTTGAACTGAATTACAAAACAGAACAGAGTCACACGTTTAGAAAACACACTATGGCTGCTTAACGGGAAAGGTGAGATGGGGTGATGCATAAAACAAGGGTTTCAAATTAGCTCAGATACCGTTCCATAAACCCAATATGTAATAGACAAGACCTACTCCTTGCTCAGTGAACTGGACTCAAGACCCCCTATTCACCGCCCAAGAATATATCTGACTAGTAAGAATCTTAAAACCTATGTATTGATATCTCTCTGTAAGTGAGTCTAGTGGGTGTAAAGCAGCATAAACACAGCAGTGAAAAGCAGCTAAACCCCATTATAAAAATCAATTACTTTTAAAAACCCGTGAAACGAAGACAGTGAAAGAGAGAGAAATTCTTACCAAATTCGTTCAGGGGCTGTGATGCCACCTGTATTGACCATATCTAGACCCACAGCTGATTGAGACATAAGGGTGGACACTCAGGGGCTGAGAGGTTTGGTGAGGTTGGGGGAGCAAACGCAGACCCTTTAAAGGAATACTGCGTGGTACCCATCCCATGGGTCCCAAATCTCCAGGTTCAAGGGCATCTTCCTACATCGAAAACATGCATCAGAAACCCAGAAGATGGTACACCGTGTGATCGGGAAACGTTTCTAAAACGCTCCACATTTCTGATCTCCTTGGGCTCGGGTTCGCCATTCCAGCCGCTTTACTAGCAATCTCCCTCCTTGGAGAATCAGCACCTTTAACCTCCTGTTCCGTACAGGTTGCAATTTGTCCTGAGGATGAACGGGAAGAGGGGGAACCAATGAGAGACTAGCTCTAGGTGTTGGGACAGGCACAGCTCACTCTATTTTCCCATCAGGAAGAAGAATTAACCACAGGCTCAGCCTGCGCCCGGAACCAGAATAGGGCCTGAAGCAATCCTGCGCTTTTGCGGCCAGCCTTCAAGAAAGCGAGTTGAAAAATGGAGCTCAGGGGCACTGCAATTCACAAACCTGCAGAGTTGTAAATGATAACTCTCGTCCACAAATATATCGAGGGAAGGCAACGAAGAGGATTTGAAAGCAAGGCAGCATTGCAGGAAACAGATTTCAGGAGGTAGATTCGAATCGCCTTTAAAGCACAGGAAAAGCGGCGAAACCTCGACAATGATGCCCTTGGCCAAAAAGGGCGTATGCGTTTTTTCCTGAATATATTCCGGAAAAAACGCATACGCCCTTTTTGGCCAACCAAGCAACCTGGAAAGGCAAATCAGCGCTACAAAGAAGTCTCGCTTCCCATCGGTCAAAAGGGCCATGCTGAATAAAGTGTCAAAACCAGAAATGCAGGACAGGCCATGGAGAAACGGGAGCCTTGCTACGCTGATGGGCGGGATGTAAATTGCCAACAGCCACTCTGGAGAAGTGTACGGTGTGTCCTGAAACATCTAAACAACTCAGCTTACAGAGCATAGGGCACTTCCACTCATGGGCGTATAAATTGGGAAAACTAAAAATCAGCAAGACACAGGCACCCCAAAGTTTAAGGCTGCTCTGTTGACAAGAACCTCCACTTCGTTACACCTTAAATATCCCAGGAAAGAGGAAAATGGATAAAGAAGTTGTGGTCCTTATGTACAAAGGAATATCACTCAGCCATGAAATCAACATCATAAGGCTAGTAGCAGCATGATGAGTGGATTTAGGTACGACGATTCTAAGTGAAATAAGTCACACAGAAAAAGACACTGATCCTAAGATATCACTTATAGAGGGAATGTAAAAACCGCTACACTTGAACTGAATTACAAAACAGAATAGAGTCACACGTTTAGAAAACACACTATGGCTGCTTAACGGGAAAGGAGAGGTGGGGTGATGCATAAAACAAGGGTTTCAAATTAGCTCAGATACCGTTCCATAAACCCAATATGTAATAGACAAGACCTACTCCTTGCTCAGTGAACTGGACTCAACACCCCTTATTCACCGCCCAAGAATATATCTGACTAGTAAGAATGTTAAAACCTATGTATTGATATCTCTCTGTAAGTGAGACTTGTGGATGTAAAGCGGCATAAACACAGCAGTGAAAAGCAGCTAAACCCCATTACAAAAATCAATTACTGGGCTTCCCTGGTTGTGCAGTGTCTGAGAATCTGCCTGCTAATGCAGGAAACACGGGTTCGAGCCCTGGTCTGGGAAGATCCCACATGCCGTGGAGCAACTAGGCCCGTGAGCCACAACTACTGAGCCTGCGCGTCTGGAGCCTGTGCTCCGCAACAAGAGAGGCCACAATAGTGAGAGGCCCGCACACCGCCATGAAGAGTGGCCCCCACTTGCCACAACTGGAGAAAGCCCTAGCACAGAAACGAAGACCCAACATAGCAATCAATCAATCAATCAATCACTAAAGAAATCTTAAAAAAAAATTTGCTTATATTAAAAAAAAAACCATTACTTTAAAAAACCCGTGAAACAAAGACAGTGAAACAGAGAGAAATTCTTACCAAATTCGTTCAGGGGCTGTGTTGCCACCTGTATTGACCATATCTAGACCCACAGCTGATTGAGACATAAGGGTGGACACTCAGGGGCTGAGAGGTTTGGTGAGGTTGGGGGAGCAAACGCAGACCCTTTAAAGGAATACTGCGTGGTACCCATCCCATGGGTCCCAAATCTCCAGGTTCAAGGGCATCTTCCTACATCGAAAACATGCATGAGAAACCCAGAAGATGGTACACCGTGTGATCGGGAAACGTTTCTAAAACGCTCCTCATTTCTCATCTCCTTGGGCTCGGGTTCGCCATTCCAGCCGCTTTACTAGCAATCTCCCTCCTTGGAGAATCAGCACCTTTAACCTCCTGTTCCGTACAGGTTGCAATTTGTCCTGAGGATGAACGGGAAGAGGGGGAACCAATGAGAGACTAGCTCTAGGTGTTGGGACAGGCACAGCTCACTCTATTTTCCCATCAGGAAGAAGAATTAACCACAGGCTCAGCCTGCGCCCGGAACCAGAATAGGACCTGAAGCAATCCTGCGCTTTTGCGGCCAGCCTTCAAGAAAGCGAGTTGAAAAATGGAGCTCAGGGGCACTGCAATTCACAAACCTGCAGAGTTATAAATGATAACTCTCGTGCACAAATATATCGAGGGAAGGCAACGAAGAGGATTTGAAAGCAAGGCAGAATTGCAGGAAACAGATTTCAGGAGGTAGATTCGAATCGCCTTTAAAGCACAGGAAAAGCAGCGAAACCTCGACAATGATGCCCTTGGCCAAAAAGGGCGTATGCGTTTTTTCCTGAATATATTCAGGAAAAAACGCATACGCCCTTTTTGGCCAACCAAGCAACCTGGAAAGGCAAATCAGCGCTACAAAGAAGTCTCAATTCCCATCGGTCAAAAGGGCCATGCTGAATAAAGTGTCAAAACCAGAAATGCAGGACAGGCCATGGAGAAACGGGAGCCTTGCTACGCTGATGGGCGGGATGTAAATTGCCAACAGCCACTCTGGAGAAGTGTACGGTGTGTCCTGAAACATCTAAAAAACTCAGCTTACAGAGCATAGGGCACTTCCACTCATGGGCTTATAAATTGGGAAAACTAAAAATCAGCAAGACACAGGCACCCCAAAGTTTAGGGCTGCTCTGTTGACAAGAACCTCCACTTCGTTACACCTTAAATATCCCAGGAAAGAGGAAAATGGATAAAGAAGTTGTGGTCCTTATGTACAAAGGAATATCACTCAGCCATGAAATCAACCTCATAAGGCTAGTAGCAGCATGATGAGTGGATATAGGTACGACGATTCTAAGTGAAATAAGTCACACAGAAAAAGACACTGATCCTAAGATATCACTTATAGAGGCAATGTAAAAACCGCTACACTTGAACTGAATTACAAAACAGAACAGAGTCACACGTTTAGAAAACACACTATGGCTGCTTAACGGGAAAGGTGAGATGGGGTGATGCATAAAACAAGGGTTTCAAATTAGCTCAGATACCGTTCCATAAACCCAATATGTAATAGACAAGACCTACTCCTTGCTCAGTGAACTGGACTCAAGACCCCCTATTCACCGCCCAAGAATATATCTGACTAGTAAGAATCTTAAAACCTATGTATTGATATCTCTCTGTAAGTGAGTCTAGTGGGTGTAAAGCAGCATAAACAGAGCAGTGAAAAGCAGCTAAACCCCATTATAAAAATCAATTACTTTTAAAAACCCGTGAAACGAAGACAGTGAAAGAGAGAGAAATTCTTACCAAATTCGTTCAGGGGCTGTGATGCCACCTGTATTGACCATATCTAGACCCACAGCTGATTGAGACATAAGGGTGGACACTCAGGGGCTGAGAGGTTTGGTGAGGTTGGGGGAGCAAACGCAGACCCTTTAAAGGAATACTGCGTGGTACCCATCCCATGGGTCCCAAATCTCCAGGTTCAAGGGCATCTTCCTACATCGAAAACATGCATGAGAAACCCAGAAGATGGTACACCGTGTGATCGGGAAAGGTTTCTAAAACGCTCCTCATTTCTCATCTCCTTGGGCTCGGGTTCGCCATTCCAGCCGCTTTACTAGCAATCTCCCTCCTTGGAGAATCAGCACCTTTAACCTCCTGTTCCGTACAGGTTGCAATTTGTCCTGAGGATGAACGGGAAGAGGGGGAACCAATGAGAGACTAGCTCTAGGTGTTGGGACAGGCACAGCTCACTCTATTTTCCCATCAGGAAGAAGAATTAACCACAGGCTCAGCCTGCGCCCGGAACCAGAATAGGGCCTGAAGCAATCCTGCGCTTTTGCGGCCAGCCTTCAAGAAAGCGAGTTGAAAAATGGAGCTCAGGGGCACTGCAATTCACAAACCTGCAGAGTTATAAATGATAACTCTCGTCCACAAATATATCGAGGGAAGGCAACGAAGAGGATTTGAAAGCAAGGCACAATTGCAGGAAACAGATTTCAGGAGGTAGATTCGAATCGCCTTTAAAGCACAGGAAAAGCGGCGAAACCTCGACAATGATGCCCTTGGCCAAAAAGGGCGTATGCGTTTTTTCCTGAATATATTCAGGAAAAAACGCATACGCCCTTTTTGGCCAACCAAGCAACCTGGAAAGGCAAATCAGCGCTACAAAGAAGTCTCGCTTCCCATCGGTCAAAAGGGCCATGCTGAATAAAGTGTCAAAACCAGAAATGCAGGACAGGCCATGGAGAAACGGGAGCCTTGCTACGCTGATGGGCGGGATGTAAATTGCCAACAGCCACTCTGGAGAAGTGTACGGTGTGTCCTGAAACATCTAAACAACTCAGCTTACAGAGCATAGGGCACTTCCACTCATGGGCGTATAAATTGGGAAAACTAAAAATCAGCAAGACACAGGCACCCCAAAGTTTAGGGCTGCTCTGCTGACAAGAACCTCCACTTCGTTACACCTTAAATATCCCAGGAAAGAGGAAAATGGATAAAGAAGTTGTGGTCCTTATGTACAAAGGAATATCACTCAGCCATGAAATCAACCTCATAAGGCTAGTAGCAGCATGATGAGTGGATTTAGGTACGACGATTCTAAGTGAAATAAGTCACACAGAAAAAGACACTGATCCTAAGATATCACTTATAGAGGCAATGTAAAAACCGCTACACTTGAACTGAATTACAAAACAGAACAGAGTCACACGTTTAGAAAACACACTATGGCTGCTTAACGGGAAAGGTGAGATGGGGTGATGCATAAAACAAGGGTTTCAAATTAGCTCAGATACCGTTCCATAAACCCAATATGTAATAGACAAGACCTACTCCTTGCTCAGTGAACTGGACTCAAGACCCCCTATTCACCGCCCAAGAATATATCTGACTAGTAAGAATCTTAAAACCTATGTATTGATATCTCTCTGTAAGTGAGTCTAGTGGGTGTAAAGCAGCATAAACACAGCAGTGAAAAGCAGCTAAACCCCATTATAAAAATCAATTACTTTTAAAAACCCGTGAAACGAAGACAGTGAAAGAGAGAGAAATTCTTACCAAATTCGTTCAGGGGCTGTGATGCCACCTGTATTGACCATATCTAGACCCACAGCTGATTGAGACATAAGGGTGGACACTCAGGGGCTGAGAGGTTTGGTGAGGTTGGGGGAGCAAACGCAGACCCTTTAAAGGAATACTGCGTGGTACCCATCCCATGGGTCCCAAATCTCCAGGTTCAAGGGCATCTTCCTACATCGAAAACATGCATGAGAAACCCAGAAGATGGTACACCGTGTGATCGGGAAAGGTTTCTAAAACGGTCCTCATTTCTCATCTCCTTGGGCTCGGGTTCGCCATTCCAGCCGCTTTACTAGCAATCTCCCTCCTTGGAGAATCAGCACCTTTAACCTCCTGTTCCGTACAGGTTGCAATTTGTCCTGAGGATGAACGGGAAGAGGGGGAACCAATGAGAGACTAGCTCTAGGTGTTGGGACAGGCACAGCTCACTCTATTTTCCCATCAGGAAGAAGAATTAACCACAGGCTCAGCCTGCGCCCGGAACCAGAATAGGGCCTGAAGCAATCCTGCGCTTTTGCGGCCAGCCTTCAAGAAAGCGAGTTGAAAAATGGAGCTCAGGGGCACTGCAATTCACAAACCTGCAGAGTTATAAATGATAACTCTCGTCCACAAATATATCGAGGGAAGGCAACGAAGAGGATTTGAAAGCAAGGCACAATTGCAGGAAACAGATTTCAGGAGGTAGATTCGAATCGCCTTTAAAGCACAGGAAAAGCGGCGAAACCTCGACAATGATGCCCTTGGCCAAAAAGGGCGTATGCGTTTTTTCCTGAATATATTCAGGAAAAAACGCATACGCCCTTTTTGGCCAACCAAGCAACCTGGAAAGGCAAATCAGCGCTACAAAGAAGTCTCGCTTCCCATCGGTCAAAAGGGCCATGCTGAATAAAGTGTCAAAACCAGAAATGCAGGACAGGCCATGGAGAAACGGGAGCCTTGCTACGCTGATGGGCGGGATGTAAATTGCCAACAGCCACTCTGGAGAAGTGTACGGTGTGTCCTGAAACATCTAAAAAACTCAGCTTACAGAGCATAGGGCACTTCCACTCATGGGCTTATAAATTGGGAAAACTAAAAATCAGCAAGACACAGGCACCCCAAAGTTTAGGGCTGCTCTGTTGACAAGAACCTCCACTTCGTTACACCTTAAATATCCCAGGAAAGAGGAAAATGGATAAAGAAGTTGTGGTCCTTATGTACAAAGGAATATCACTCAGCCATGAAATCAACCTCATAAGGCTAGTAGCAGCATGATGAGTGGATATAGGTACGACGATTCTAAGTGAAATAAGTCACACAGAAAAAGACACTGATCCTAAGATATCACTTATAGAGGCAATGTAAAAACCGCTACACTTGAACTGAATTACAAAACAGAACAGAGTCACACGTTTAGAAAACACACTATGGCTGCTTAACGGGAAAGGTGAGATGGGGTGATGCATAAAACAAGGGTTTCAAATTAGCTCAGATACCGTTCCATAAACCCAATATGTAATAGACAAGACCTACTCCTTGCTCAGTGAACTGGACTCAAGACCCCCTATTCACCGCCCAAGAATATATCTGACTAGTAAGAATCTTAAAACCTATGTATTGATATCTCTCTGTAAGTGAGTCTAGTGGGTGTAAAGCAGCATAAACACAGCAGTGAAAAGCAGCTAAACCCCATTATAAAAATCAATTACTTTTAAAAACCCGTGAAACGAAGACAGTGAAAGAGAGAGAAATTCTTACCAAATTCGTTCAGGGGCTGTGATGCCACCTGTATTGACCATATCTAGACCCACAGCTGATTGAGACATAAGGGTGGACACTCAGGGGCTGAGAGGTTTGGTGAGGTTGGGGGAGCAAACGCAGACCCTTTAAAGGAATACTGCGTGGTACCCATCCCATGGGTCCCAAATCTCCAGGTTCAAGGGCATCTTCCTACATCGAAAACATGCATGAGAAACCCAGAAGATGGTACACCGTGTGATCGGGAAACGTTTCTAAAACGCTCCTCATTTCTCATCTCCTTGGGCTCGGGTTCGCCATTCCAGCCGCTTTACTAGCAATCTCCCTCCTTGGAGAATCAGCACCTTTAACCTCCTGTTCCGTACAGGTTGCAATTTGTCCTGAGGATGAACGGGAAGAGGGGGAACCAATGAGAGACTAGCTCTAGGTGTTGGGACAGGCACAGCTCACTCTATTTTCCCATCAGGAAGAAGAATTAACCACAGGCTCAGCCTGCGCCCGGAACCAGAATAGGGCCTGAAGCAATCCTGCGCTTTTGCGGCCAGCCTTCAAGAAAGCGAGTTGAAAAATGGAGCTCAGGGGCACTGCAATTCACAAACCTGCAGAGTTATAAATGATAACTCTCGTCCACAAATATATCGAGGGAAGGCAACGAAGAGGATTTGAAAGCAAGGCACAATTGCAGGAAACAGATTTCAGGAGGTAGATTCGAATCGCCTTTAAAGCACAGGAAAAGCGGCGAAACCTCGACAATGATGCCCTTGGCCAAAAAGGGCGTATGCGTTTTTTCCTGAATATATTCAGGAAAAAACGCATACGCCCTTTTTGGCCAACCAAGCAACCTGGAAAGGCAAATCAGCGCTACAAAGAAGTCTCGCTTCCCATCGGTCAAAAGGGCCATGCTGAATAAAGTGTCAAAACCAGAAATGCAGGACAGGCCATGGAGAAACGGGAGCCTTGCTACGCTGATGGGCGGGATGTAAATTGCCAACAGCCACTCTGGAGAAGTGTACGGTGTGTCCTGAAACATCTAAACAACTCAGCTTACAGAGCATAGGGCACTTCCACTCATGGGCTTATAAATTGGGAAAACTAAAAATCAGCAAGACACAGGCACCCCAAAGTTTAGGGCTGCTCTGTTGACAAGAACCTCCACTTCGTTACACCTTAAATATCCCAGGAAAGAGGAAAATGGATAAAGAAGTTGTGGTCCTTATGTACAAAGGAATATCACTCAGCCATGAAATCAACCTCATAAGGCTAGTAGCAGCATGATGAGTGGATTTAGGTACGACGATTGTAAGTGAAATAAGTCACAGAGAAAAAGACACTTATCAGAAGATATCACTTATAGAGGGAATGTAAAAACCGCTACACATGAACTGAATTACAAAACAGAACAGAGTCACACGTTTAGAAAACACACTATGGCTGCTTAACGGGAAAGGTGAGATGGGGTGATGCATAAAACAAGGGTTTGAAATTAGCTCAGATACCGTTCCATAAACCCAATATGTAATAGACAAGACCTACTCCTTGCTCAGTGAACTGGACTCAAGACCCCCTATTCACCGCCCAAGAATATATCTGACTAGTAAGAATCTTAAAACCTATGTATTGATATCTCTCTGTAAGTGAGTCTAGTGGGTGTAAAGCAGCATAAACACAGCAGTGAAAAGCAGCTAAACCCCATTATAAAAATCAATTACTTTTAAAAACCCGTGAAACAAAGACAGTGAAAGAGAGAAAAATTCTTAACAAATTCGTTCAGGGGCTGTGATGCCACCTGGATTGACAATACCTAGACCCACAGGTGATTGAGACATAAGGGTGGACACTCAGGGGCTGAGAGGTTTGGTGAGGTTGGGGGAGCAAACGCAGACCCTTTAAAGGAATACTGCGTGGTACCCATCCCATGGGTCCCAAATCTCCAGGTTCAAGGGCATCTTCCTACATCGAAAACATGCATGAGAAACCCAGAAGATGGTACACCGTGTGATCGGGAAACGTTTCTAAAACGCTCCTCATTTCTCATCTCCTTGGGCTCGGGTTCGCCATTCCAGCCGCTTTACTAGCAATCTCCCTCCTTGGAGAATCAGCACCTTTAACCTCCTGTTCCGTACAGGTTGCAATTTGTCCTGAGGATGAACGGGAAGAGGGGGAACCAATGAGAGACTAGCTCTAGGTGTTGGGACAGGCACAGCTCACTCTATTTTCCCATCAGGAAGAAGAATTAACCACAGGCTCAGCCTGCGCCCGGAACCAGAATAGGGCCTGAAGCAATCCTGCGCTTTTGCGGCCAGCCTTCAAGAAAGCGAGTTGAAAAATGGAGCTCAGGGGCACTGCAATTCACAAACCTGCAGAGTTATAAATGATAACTCTCGTCCACAAATATATCGAGGGAAGGCAACGAAGAGGATTTGAAAGCAAGGCAGAATTGCAGGAAACAGATTTCAGGAGGTAGATTCGAATCGCCTTTAAAGCACAGGAAAAGCGGCGAAACCTCGACAATGATGCCCTTGGCCAAAAAGGGCGTATGCGTTTTTTCCTGAATATATTCAGGAAAAAACGCATACGCCCTTTTTGGCCAACCAAGCAACCTGGAAAGGCAAATCAGCGCTACAAAGAAGTCTCGCTTCCCATCGGTCAAAAGGGCCATGCTGAATAAAGTGTCAAAACCAGAAATGCAGGACAGGCCATGGAGAAACGGGAGCCTTGCTACGCTGATGGGCGGGATGTAAATTGCCAACAGCCACTCTGGAGAAGTGTACGGTGTGTCCTGAAACATCTAAACAACTCAGCTTACAGAGCATAGGGCACTTCCACTCATGGGCGTATAAATTGGGAAAACTAAAAATCAGCAAGACACAGGCACCCCAAAGTTTAGGGCTGCTCTGTTGACAAGAACCTCCACTTCGTTACACCTTAAATATCCCAGGAAAGAGGAAAATGGATAAAGAAGTTGTGGTCCTTATGTACAAAGGAATATCACTCAGCCATGAAATCAACCTCATAAGGCTAGTAGCAGCATGATGAGTGGATTTAGGTACGACGATTCTAAGTGAAATAAGTCACACAGAAAAAGACACTGATCCTAAGATATCACTTATAGAGGCAATGTAAAAACCGCTACACTTGAACTGAATTACAAAACAGAACAGAGTCACACGTTTAGAAAACACACTATGGCTGCTTAACGGGAAAGGTGAGATGGGGTGATGCATAAAACAAGGGTTTCAAATTAGCTCAGATACCGTTCCATAAACCCAATATGTAATAGACAAGACCTACTCCTTGCTCAGTGAACTGGACTCAAGACCCCCTATTCACCGCCCAAGATATATATCTGACTAGTAAGAATCTTAAAACCTATGTATTGATATCTCTCTGTAAGTGAGTCTAGTGGGTGTAAAGCAGCATAAACACAGCAGTGAAAAGCAGCTAAACCCCATTATAAAAATCAATTACTTTTAAAAACCCGTGAAACGAAGACAGTGAAAGAGAGAGAAATTCTTACCAAATTCGTTCAGGGGCTGTGATGCCACCTGTATTGACCATATCTAGACCCACAGCTGATTGAGACATAAGGGTGGACACTCAGGGGCTGAGAGGTTTGGTGAGGTTGGGGGAGCAAACGCAGACCCTTTAAAGGAATACTGCGTGGTACCCATCCCATGGGTCCCAAATCTCCAGGTTCAAGGGCATCTTCCTACATCGAAAACATGCATGAGAAACCCAGAAGATGGTACACCGTGTGATCGGGAAACGTTTCTAAAACGCTCCTCATTTCTCATCTCCTTGGGCTCGGGTTCGCCATTCCAGCCGCTTTACTAGCAATCTCCCTCCTTGGAGAATCAGCACCTTTAACCTCCTGTTCCGTACAGGTTGCAATTTGTCCTGAGGATGAACGGGAAGAGGGGGAACCAATGAGAGACTAGCTCTAGGTGTTGGGACAGGCACAGCTCACTCTATTTTCCCATCAGGAAGAAGAATTAACCACAGGCTCAGCCTGCGCCCGGAACCAGAATAGGGCCTGAAGCAATCCTGCGCTTTTGCGGCCAGCCTTCAAGAAAGCGAGTTGAAAAATGGAGCTCAGGGGCACTGCAATTCACAAACCTGCAGAGTTATAAATGATAACTCTCGTCCACAAATATATCGAGGGAAGGCAACGAAGAGGATTTGAAAGCAAGGCACAATTGCAGGAAACAGATTTCAGGAGGTAGATTCGAATCGCCTTTAAAGCACAGGAAAAGCTGCGAAACCTCGACAATGATGCCCTTGGCCAAAAAGGGCGTATGCGTTTTTTCCTGAATATATTCAGGAAAAAACGCATACGCCCTTTTTGGCCAACCAAGCAACCTGGAAAGGCAAATCAGCGCTACAAAGAAGTCTCGCTTCCCATCGGTCAAAAGGGCCATGCTGAATAAAGTGTCAAAACCAGAAATGCAGGACAGGCCATGGAGAAACGGGAGCCTTGCTACGCTGATGGGCGGGATGTAAATTGCCAACAGCCACTCTGGAGAAGTGTACGGTGTGTCCTGAAACATCTAAACAACTCAGCTTACAGAGCATAGGGCACTTCCACTCATGGGCTTATAAATTGGGAAAACTAAAAATCAGCAAGACACAGGCACCCCAAAGTTTAGGGCTGCTCTGTTGACAAGAACCTCCACTTCGTTACACCTTAAATATCCCAGGAAAGAGGAAAATGGATAAAGAAGTTGTGGTCCTTATGTACAAAGGAATATCACTCAGCCATGAAATCAACGTCATAAGGCTAGTAGCAGCATGATGAGTGGATTTAGGTACGACGATTGTAAGTGAAATAAGTCACAGAGAAAAAGACACTTATCAGAAGATATCACTTATAGAGGGAATGTAAAAACCGCTACACATGAACTGAATTACAAAACAGAACAGAGTCACACGTTTAGAAAACACACTATGGCTGCTTAACGGGAAAGGTGAGATGGGGTGATGCATAAAACAAGGGTTTCAAATTAGCTCAGATACCGTTCCATAAACCCAATATGTAATAGACAAGACCTACTCCTTGCTCAGTGAACTGGACTCAAGACCCCCTATTCACCGCCCAAGAATATATCTGACTAGTAAGAATCTTAAAACCTATGTATTGATATCTCTCTGTAAGTGAGTCTAGTGGGTGTAAAGCAGCATAAACACAGCAGTGAAAAGCAGCTAAACCCCATTATAAAAATCAATTACTTTTAAAAACCCGTGAAACAAAGACAGTGAAAGAGAGAGAAATTCTTAACAAATTCGTTCAGGGGCTGTGATGCCACCTGGATTGACCATACCTAGACCCACAGGTGATTGAGACATAAGGGTGGACACTCAGGGGCTGAGAGGTTTGGTGAGGTTGGGGGAGCAAACGCAGACCCTTTAAAGGAATACTGCGTGGTACCCATCCCATGGGTCCCAAATCTCCTGGTTCAAGGGCATCTTCCTACATCGAAAACATGCATGAGAAACCCAGAAGATGGTACACCGTGTGATCGGGAAACGTTTCTAAAACGCACCTCATTTCTCATCTCCTTGGGCTCGGGTTCGCCATTCCAGCCGCTTTACTAGCAATCTCCCTCCTTGGAGAATCAGCACCTTTAACCTCCTGTTCCGTACAGGTTGCAATTTGTCCTGAGGATGAACGGGAAGAGGGGGAACCAATGAGAGACTAGCTCTACGTGTTGGGACAGGCACAGCTCACTCTATTTTCCCATCAGGAAGAAGAATTAACCACAGGCTCAGCCTGCGCCCGGAACCAGAATAGGGCCTGAAGCAATCCTGCGCTTTTGCGGCCAGCCTTCAAGAAAGCGAGTTGAAAAATGGAGCTCAGGGGCACTGCAATTCACAAACCTGCAGAGTTATAAATGATAACTCTCGTCCACAAATATATCGAGGGAAGGCAACGAAGAGGATTTGAAAGCAAGGCACAATTGCAGGAAACAGATTTCAGGAGGTAGATTCGAATCGCCTTTAAAGAACAGGAAAAGCGGCGAAACCTCGACAATGATGCCCTTGGCCAAAAAGGGCGTATGCGTTTTTTCCTGAATATATTCAGGAAAAAACGCATACGCCCTTTTTGGCCAACCAAGCAACCTGGAAAGGCAAATCAGCGCTACAAAGAAGTCTCGCTTCCCATCGGTCAAAAGGGCCATGCTGAATAAAGTGTCAAAACCAGAAATGCAGGACAGGCCATGGAGAAACGGGAGCCTTGCTACGCTGATGGGCGGGATGTAAATTGCCAACAGCCACTCTGGAGAAGTGTACGGTGTGTCCTGAAACATCTAAACAACTCAGCTTACAGAGCATAGGGCACTTCCACTCATGGGCGTATAAATTGGGAAAACTAAAAATCAGCAAGACACAGGCACCCCAAAGTTTAGGGCTGCTCTGTTGACAAGAACCTCCACTTCGTTACACCTTAAATATCCCAGGAAAGAGGAAAATGGATAAAGAAGTTGTGGTCCTTATGTACAAAGGAATATCACTCAGCCATGAAATCAACCTCATAAGGCTAGTAGCAGCATGATGAGTGGATTTAGGTACGACGATTCTAAGTGAAATAAGTCACACAGAAAAAGACACTGATCCTAAGATATCACTTATAGAGGCAATGTAAAAACCGCTACACTTGAACTGAATTACAAAACAGAACAGAGTCACACGTTTAGAAAACACACTATGGCTGCTTAACGGGAAAGGTGAGATGGGGTGATGCATAAAACAAGGGTTTCAAATTAGCTCAGATACCGTTCCATAAACCCAATATGTAATAGACAAGACCTACTCCTTGCTCAGTGAACTGGACTCAAGACCCCCTATTCACCGCCCAAGATATATATCTGACTAGTAAGAATCTTAAAACCTATGTATTGATATCTCTCTGTAAGTGAGTCTAGTGGGTGTAAAGCAGCATAAACACAGCAGTGAAAAGCAGCTAAACCCCATTATAAAAATCAATTACTTTTAAAAACCCGTGAAACGAAGACAGTGAAAGAGAGAGAAATTCTTACCAAATTCGTTCAGGGGCTGTGATGCCACCTGTATTGACCATATCTAGACCCACAGCTGATTGAGACATAAGGGTGGACACTCAGGGGCTGAGAGGTTTGGTGAGGTTGGGGGAGCAAACGCAGACCCTTTAAAGGAATACTGCGTGGTACCCATCCCATGGGTCCCAAATCTCCAGGTTCAAGGGCATCTTCCTACATCGAAAACATGCATGAGAAACCCACAAGATGGTACACCGTGTGATCGGGAAACGTTTCTAAAACGCTCCTCATTTCTCATCTCCTTGGGCTCGGGTTCGCCATTCCAGCCGCTTTACTAGCAATCTCCCTCCTTGGAGAATCAGCACCTTTAACCTCCTGTTCCGTACAGGTTGCAATTTGTCCTGAGGATGAACGGGAAGAGGGGGAACCAATGAGAGACTAGCTCTAGGTGTTGGGACAGGCACAGCTCACTCTATTTTCCCATCAGGAAGAAGAATTAACCACAGGCTCAGCCTGCGCCCGGAACCAGAATAGGGCCTGAAGCAATCCTGCGCTTTTGCGGCCAGCCTTCAAGAAAGCGAGTTGAAAAATGGAGCTCAGGGGCACTGCAATTCACAAACCTGCAGAGTTATAAATGATAACTCTCGTCCACAAATATATCGAGGGAAGGCAACGAAGAGGATTTGAAAGCAAGGCACAATTGCAGGAAACAGATTTCAGGAGGTAGATTCGAATCGCCTTTAAAGCACAGGAAAAGCTGCGAAACCTCGACAATGATGCCCTTGGCCAAAAAGGGCGTATGCGTTTTTTCCTGAATATATTCAGGAAAAAACGCATACGCCCTTTTTGGCCAACCAAGCAACCTGGAAAGGCAAATCAGCGCTACAAAGAAGTCTCGCTTCCCATCGGTCAAAAGGGCCATGCTGAATAAAGTGTCAAAACCAGAAATGCAGGACAGGCCATGGAGAAACGGGAGCCTTGCTACGCTGATGGGCGGGATGTAAATTGCCAACAGCCACTCTGGAGAAGTGTACGGTGTGTCCTGAAACATCTAAAAAACTCAGCTTACAGAGCATAGGGCACTTCCACTCATGGGCGTATAAATTGGGAAAACTAAAAATCAGCAAGACACAGGCACCCCAAAGTTTAGGGCTGCTCTGTTGACAAGAACCTCCACTTCGTTACACCTTAAATATCCCAGGAAAGAGGAAAATGGATAAAGAAGTTGTGGTCCTTATGTACAAAGGAATATCACTCAGCCATGAAATCAACCTCATAAGGCTAGTAGCAGCATGATGAGTGGATTTAGGTACGACGATTCTAAGTGAAATAAGTCACACAGAAAAAGACACTGATCCTAAGATATCACTTATAGAGGCAATGTAAAAACCGCTACACTTGAACTGAATTACAAAACAGAACAGAGTCACACGTTTAGAAAACACACTATGGCTGCTTAACGGGAAAGGTGAGATGGGGTGATGCATAAAACAAGGGTTTCAAATTAGCTCAGATACCGTTCCATAAACCCAATATGTAATAGACAAGACCTACTCCTTGCTCAGTGAACTGGACTCAAGACCCCCTATTCACCGCCCAAGATATATATCTGACTAGTAAGAATCTTAAAACCTATGTATTGATATCTCTCTGTAAGTGAGTCTAGTGGGTGTAAAGCAGCATAAACACAGCAGTGAAAAGCAGCTAAACCCCATTATAAAAATCAATTACTTTTAAAAACCCGTGAAACGAAGACAGTGAAAGAGAGAGAAATTCTTACCAAATTCGTTCAGGGGCTGTGATGCCACCTGTATTGACCATATCTAGACCCACAGCTGATTGAGACATAAGGGTGGACACTCAGGGGCTGAGAGGTTTGGTGAGGTTGGGGGAGCAAACGCAGACCCTTTAAAGGAATACTGCGTGGTACCCATCCCATGGGTCCCAAATCTCCAGGTTCAAGGGCATCTTCCTACATCGAAAACATGCATGAGAAACCCAGAAGATGGTACACCGTGTGATCGGGAAACGTTTCTAAAACGCTCCTCATTTCTCATCTCCTTGGGCTCGGGTTCGCCATTCCAGCCGCTTTACTAGCAATCTCCCTCCTTGGAGAATCAGCACCTTTAACCTCCTGTTCCGTACAGGTTGCAATTTGTCCTGAGGATGAACGGGAAGAGGGGGAACCAATGAGAGACTAGCTCTAGGTGTTGGGACAGGCACAGCTCACTCTATTTTCCCATCAGGAAGAAGAATTAACCACAGGCTCAGCCTGCGCCCGGAACCAGAATAGGGCCTGAAGCAATCCTGCGCTTTTGCGGCCAGCCTTCAAGAAAGCGAGTTGAAAAATGGAGCTCAGGGGCACTGCAATTCACAAACCTGCAGAGTTATAAATGATAACTCTCGTCCACAAATATATCGAGGGAAGGCAACGAAGAGGATTTGAAAGCAAGGCACAATTGCAGGAAACAGATTTCAGGAGGTAGATTCGAATCGCCTTTAAAGCACAGGAAAAGCTGCGAAACCTCGACAATGATGCCCTTGGCCAAAAAGGGCGTATGCGTTTTTTCCTGAATATATTCAGGAAAAAACGCATACGCCCTTTTTGGCCAACCAAGCAACCTGGAAAGGCAAATCAGCGCTACAAAGAAGTCTCGCTTCCCATCGGTCAAAAGGGCCATGCTGAATAAAGTGTCAAAACCAGAAATGCAGGACAGGCCATGGAGAAACGGGAGCCTTGCTACGCTGATGGGCGGGATGTAAATTGCCAACAGCCACTCTGGAGAAGTGTACGGTGTGTCCTGAAACATCTAAAAAACTCAGCTTACAGAGCATAGGGCACTTCCACTCATGGGCTTATAAATTGGGAAAACTAAAAATCAGCAAGACACAGGCACCCCAAAGTTTAGGGCTGCTCTGTTGACAAGAACCTCCACTTCGTTACACCTTAAATATCCCAGGAAAGAGGAAAATGGATAAAGAAGTTGTGGTCCTTATGTACAAAGGAATATCACTCAGCCATGAAATCAACGTCATAAGGCTAGTAGCAGCATGATGAGTGGATTTAGGTACGACGATTGTAAGTGAAATAAGTCACACAGAAAAAGACACTTATCAGAAGATATCACTTATCGAGGGAATGTAAAAACCGCTACACTTGAACTGAATTACAAAACAGAACAGAGTCACACGTTTAGAAAACACACTATGGCTGCTTATCGGGAAAGGTGAGATGGGGTGATGCATAAAACAAGGGTTTGAAATTAGCTCAGATACCGTTCCATAAACCCAATATGTAATAGACAAGACCTACTCCTTTCTCAGTGAACTGGACTCAAGACCCCCTATTCACCGCCCAAGAATATATCTGACTAGTAAGAATCTTAAAACCTATGTATTGATATCTCTCTGTAAGTGAGTCTAGTGGGTGTAAAGCAGCATAAACACAGCAGTGAAAAGCAGCTAAACCCCATTATAAAAATCAATTACTTTTAAAAACCCGTGAAACAAAGACAGTGAAAGAGAGAGAAATTCTTACCAAATTCGTTCACGGGCTGTGATGCCACCTGGATTGACCATACCTAGACCCACAGGTGATTGAGACATAAGGGTGGACACTCAGGGGCTGAGAGGTTTGGTGAGGTTGGGGGAGCAAACGCAGACCCTTTAAAGGAATACTGCGTGGTACCCATCCCATGGGTCCCAAATCTCCAGGTTCAAGGGCATCTTCCTACATCGAAAACATGCATGAGAAACCCAGAAGATGGTACACCGTGTGATCGGGAAACGTTTCTAAAACGCACCTCATTTCTCATCTCCTTGGGCTCGGGTTCGCCATTCCAGCCGCTTTACTAGCAATCTCCCTCCTTGGAGAATCAGCACCTTTAACCTCCTGTTCCGTACAGGTTGCAA
This sequence comes from Balaenoptera acutorostrata, assembly GCF_949987535.1. NCBI lineage: Eukaryota > Metazoa > Chordata > Mammalia > Artiodactyla > Balaenopteridae > Balaenoptera > Balaenoptera acutorostrata. The sequence continues at coordinate 170,442 of NW_026646035.1, read as the reverse complement.
TTTGTCCTGAGGATGAACGGGAAGAGGGGGAACCAATGAGAGACTAGCTCTAGGTGTTGGGACAGGCACAGCTCACTCTATTTTCCCATCAGGAAGAAGAATTAACCACAGGCTCAGCCTGCGCCCGGAACCAGAATAGGGCCTGAAGCAATCCTGCGCTTTTGCGGCCAGCCTTCAAGAAAGCGAGTTGAAAATGGAGCTCAGGGGCACTGCAATTCACAAACCTGCAGAGTTATAAATGATAACTCTCGTCCACAAATATATCGAGGGAAGGCAACGAAGAGGATTTGAAAGCAAGGCACAATTGCAGGAAACAGATTTCAGGAGGTAGATTCGAATCGCCTTTAAAGCACAGGAAAAGCGGCGAAACCTCGACAATGATGCCCTTGGCCAAAAAGGGCGTATGCGTTTTTTCCTGAATATATTCAGGAAAAAACGCATACGCCCTTTTTGGCCAACCAAGCAACCTGGAAAGGCAAATCAGCGCTACAAAGAAGTCTCGCTTCCCATCGGTCAAAAGGGCCATGCTGAATAAAGTGTCAAAACCAGAAATGCAGGACAGGCCATGGAGAAACGGGAGCCTTGCTACGCTGATGGGCGGGATGTAAATTGCCAACAGCCACTCTGGAGAAGTGTACGGTGTGTCCTGAAACATCTAAACAACTCAGCTTACAGAGCATAGGGCACTTCCACTCATGGGCGTATAAATTGGGAAAACTAAAAATCAGCAAGACACAGGCACCCCAAAGTTTAGGGCTGCTCTGCTGACAAGAACCTCCACTTCGTTACACCTTAAATATCCCAGGAAAGAGGAAAATGGATAAAGAAGTTGTGGTCCTTATGTACAAAGGAATATCACTCAGCCATGAAATCAACCTCATAAGGCTAGTAGCAGCATGATGAGTGGATTTAGGTACGACGATTCTAAGTGAAATAAGTCACACAGAAAAAGACACTGATCCTAAGATATCACTTATAGAGGCAATGTAAAAACCGCTACACTTGAACTGAATTACAAAACAGAACAGAGTCACACGTTTAGAAAACACACTATGGCTGCTTAACGGGAAAGGTGAGATGGGGTGATGCATAAAACAAGGGTTTGAAATTAGCTCAGATACCGTTCCATAAACCCAATATGTAATAGACAAGACCTACTCCTTGCTCAGTGAACTGGACTCAAGACCCCCTATTCACCGCCCAAGAATATATCTGACTAGTAAGAATCTTAAAACCTATGTATTGATATCTCTCTGTAAGTGAGTCTAGTGGGTGTAAAGCAGCATAAACACAGCAGTGAAAAGCAGCTAAACCCCATTATAAAAATCAATTACTTTTAAAAACCCGTGAAACAAAGACAGTGAAAGAGAGAGAAATTCTTACCAAATTCGTTCACGGGCTGTGATGCCACCTGGATTGACCATACCTAGACCCACAGGTGATTGAGACATAAGGGTGGACACTCAGGGGCTGAGAGGTTTGGTGAGGTTGGGGGAGCAAACGCAGACCCTTTAAAGGAATACTGCGTGGTACCCATCCCATGGGTCCCAAATCTCCAGGTTCAAGGGCATCTTCCTACATCGAAAACATGCATGAGAAACCCAGAAGATGGTACACCGTGTGATCGGGAAACGTTTCTAAAACGCACCTCATTTCTCATCTCCTTGGGCTCGGGTTCGCCATTCCAGCCGCTTTACTAGCAATCTCCCTCCTTGGAGAATCAGCACCTTTAACCTCCTGTTCCGTACAGGTTGCAATTTGTCCTGAGGATGAACGGGAAGAGGGGGAACCAATGAGAGACTAGCTCTAGGTGTTGGGACAGGCACAGCTCACTCTATTTTCCCATCAGGAAGAAGAATTAACCACAGGCTCAGCCTGCGCCCGGAACCAGAATAGGGCCTGAAGCAATCCTGCGCTTTTGCGGCCAGCCTTCAAGAAAGCGAGTTGAAAAATGGAGCTCAGGGGCACTGCAATTCACAAACCTGCAGAGTTATAAATGATAACTCTCGTCCACAAATATATCGAGGGAAGGCAACGAAGAGGATTTGAAAGCAAGGCACAATTGCAGGAAACAGATTTCAGGAGGTAGATTCGAATCGCCTTTAAAGCACAGGAAAAGCGGCGAAACCTCGACAATGATGCCCTTGGCCAAAAAGGGCGTATGCGTTTTTTCCTGAATATATTCAGGAAAAAACGCATACGCCCTTTTTGGCCAACCAAGCAACCTGGAAAGGCAAATCAGCGCTACAAAGAAGTCTCGCTTCCCATCGGTCAAAAGGGCCATGCTGAATAAAGTGTCAAAACCAGAAATGCAGGACAGGCCATGGAGAAACGGGAGCCTTGCTACGCTGATGGGCGGGATGTAAATTGCCAACAGCCACTCTGGAGAAGTGTACGGTGTGTCCTGAAACATCTAAACAACTCAGCTTACAGAGCATAGGGCACTTCCACTCATGGGCGTATAAATTGGGAAAACTAAAAATCAGCAAGACACAGGCACCCCAAAGTTTAGGGCTGCTCTGCTGACAAGAACCTCCACTTCGTTACACCTTAAATATCCCAGGAAAGAGGAAAATGGATAAAGAAGTTGTGGTCCTTATGTACAAAGGAATATCACTCAGCCATGAAATCAACCTCATAAGGCTAGTAGCAGCATGATGAGTGGATTTAGGTACGACGATTCTAAGTGAAATAAGTCACACAGAAAAAGACACTGATCCTAAGATATCACTTATAGAGGCAATGTAAAAACCGCTACACTTGAACTGAATTACAAAACAGAACAGAGTCACACGTTTAGAAAACACACTATGGCTGCTTAACGGGAAAGGTGAGATGGGGTGATGCATAAAACAAGGGTTTCAAATTAGCTCAGATACCGTTCCATAAACCCAATATGTAATAGACAAGACCTACTCCTTGCTCAGTGAACTGGACTCAAGACCCCCTATTCACCGCCCAAGAATATATCTGACTAGTAAGAATCTTAAAACCTATGTATTGATATCTCTCTGTAAGTGAGTCTAGTGGGTGTAAAGCAGCATAAACACAGCAGTGAAAAGCAGCTAAACCCCATTATAAAAATCAATTACTTTTAAAAACCCGTGAAACGAAGACAGTGAAAGAGAGAGAAATTCTTACCAAATTCGTTCAGGGGCTGTGATGCCACCTGTATTGACCATATCTAGACCCACAGCTGATTGAGACATAAGGGTGGACACTCAGGGGCTGAGAGGTTTGGTGAGGTTGGGGGAGCAAACGCAGACCCTTTAAAGGAATACTGCGTGGTACCCATCCCATGGGTCCCAAATCTCCAGGTTCAAGGGCATCTTCCTACATCGAAAACATGCATGAGAAACCCAGAAGATGGTACACCGTGTGATCGGGAAAGGTTTCTAAAACGGTCCTCATTTCTCATCTCCTTGGGCTCGGGTTCGCCATTCCAGCCGCTTTACTAGCAATCTCCCTCCTTGGAGAATCAGCACCTTTAACCTCCTGTTCCGTACAGGTTGCAATTTGTCCTGAGGATGAACGGGAAGAGGGGGAACCAATGAGAGACTAGCTCTAGGTGTTGGGACAGGCACAGCTCACTCTATTTTCCCATCAGGAAGAAGAATTAACCACAGGCTCAGCCTGCGCCCGGAACCAGAATAGGGCCTGAAGCAATCCTGCGCTTTTGCGGCCAGCCTTCAAGAAAGCGAGTTGAAAAATGGAGCTCAGGGGCACTGCAATTCACAAACCTGCAGAGTTATAAATGATAACTCTCGTCCACAAATATATCGAGGGAAGGCAACGAAGAGGATTTGAAAGCAAGGCAGCATTGCAGGAAACAGATTTCAGGAGGTAGATTCGAATCGCCTTTAAAGCACAGGAAAAGCGGCGAAACCTCGACAATGATGCCCTTGGCCAAAAAGGGCGTATGCGTTTTTTCCTGAATATATTCAGGAAAAAACGCATACGCCCTTTTTGGCCAACCAAGCAACCTGGAAAGGCAAATCAGCGCTACAAAGAAGTCTCGCTTCCCATCGGTCAAAAGGGCCATGCTGAATAAAGTGTCAAAACCAGAAATGCAGGACAGGCCATGGAGAAACGGGAGCCTTGCTACGCTGATGGGCGGGATGTAAATTGCCAACAGCCACTCTGGAGAAGTGTACGGTGTGTCCTGAAACATCTAAAAAACTCAGCTTACAGAGCATAGGGCACTTCCACTCATGGGCTTATAAATTGGGAAAACTAAAAATCAGCAAGACACAGGCACCCCAAAGTTTAGGGCTGCTCTGTTGACAAGAACCTCCACTTCGTTACACCTTAAATATCCCAGGAAAGAGGAAAATGGATAAAGAAGTTGTGGTCCTTATGTACAAAGGAATATCACTCAGCCATGAAATCAACCTCATAAGGCTAGTAGCAGCATGATGAGTGGATATAGGTACGACGATTCTAAGTGAAATAAGTCACACAGAAAAAGACACTGATCCTAAGATATCACTTATAGAGGCAATGTAAAAACCGCTACACTTGAACTGAATTACAAAACAGAACAGAGTCACACGTTTAGAAAACACACTATGGCTGCTTAACGGGAAAGGTGAGATGGGGTGATGCATAAAACAAGGGTTTCAAATTAGCTCAGATACCGTTCCATAAACCCAATATGTAATAGACAAGACCTACTCCTTGCTCAGTGAACTGGACTCAAGACCCCCTATTCACCGCCCAAGAATATATCTGACTAGTAAGAATCTTAAAACCTATGTATTGATATCTCTCTGTAAGTGAGTCTAGTGGGTGTAAAGCAGCATAAACAGAGCAGTGAAAAGCAGCTAAACCCCATTATAAAAATCAATTACTTTTAAAAACCCGTGAAACGAAGACAGTGAAAGAGAGAGAAATTCTTACCAAATTCGTTCAGGGGCTGTGATGCCACCTGTATTGACCATATCTAGACCCACAGCTGATTGAGACATAAGGGTGGACACTCAGGGGCTGAGAGGTTTGGTGAGGTTGGGGGAGCAAACGCAGACCCTTTAAAGGAATACTGCGTGGTACCCATCCCATGGGTCCCAAATCTCCAGGTTCAAGGGCATCTTCCTACATCGAAAACATGCATGAGAAACCCAGAAGATGGTACACCGTGTGATCGGGAAAGGTTTCTATAACGCTCCTCATTTCTCATCTCCTTGGGCTCGGGTTCGCCATTCCAGCCGCTTTACTAGCAATCTCCCTCCTTGGAGAATCAGCACCTTTAACCTCCTGTTCCGTACAGGTTGCAATTTGTCCTGAGGATGAACGGGAAGAGGGGGAACCAATGAGAGACTAGCTCTAGGTGTTGGGACAGGCACAGCTCACTCTATTTTCCCATCAGGAAGAAGAATTAACCACAGGCTCAGCCTGCGCCCGGAACCAGAATAGGGCCTGAAGCAATCCTGCGCTTTTGCGGCCAGCCTTCAAGAAAGCGAGTTGAAAAATGGAGCTCAGGGGCACTGCAATTCACAAACCTGCAGAGTTATAAATGATAACTCTCGTCCACAAATATATCGAGGGAAGGCAACGAAGAGGATTTGAAAGCAAGGCACAATTGCAGGAAACAGATTTCAGGAGGTAGATTCGAATCGCCTTTAAAGCACAGGAAAAGCGGCGAAACCTCGACAATGATGCCCTTGGCCAAAAAGGGCGTATGCGTTTTTTCCTGAATATATTCAGGAAAAAACGCATACGCCCTTTTTGGCCAACCAAGCAACCTGGAAAGGCAAATCAGCGCTACAAAGAAGTCTCGCTTCCCATCGGTCAAAAGGGCCATGCTGAATAAAGTGTCAAAACCAGAAATGCAGGACAGGCCATGGAGAAACGGGAGCCTTGCTACGCTGATGGGCGGGATGTAAATTGCCAACAGCCACTCTGGAGAAGTGTAAGGTGTGTCCTGAAACATCTAAACAACTCAGCTTACAGAGCATAGGGCACTTCCACTCATGGGCGTATAAATTGGGAAAACTAAAAATCAGCAAGACACAGGCACCCCAAAGTTTAGGGCTGCTCTGTTGACAAGAACCTCCACTTCGTTACACCTTAAATATCCCAGGAAAGAGGAAAATGGATAAAGAAGTTGTGGTCCTTATGTACAAAGGAATATCACTCAGCCATGAAATCAACGTCATAAGGCTAGTAGCAGCATGATGAGTGGATTTAGGTACGACGATTGTAAGTGAAATAAGTCACAGAGAAAAAGACACTTATCAGAAGATATCACTTATAGAGGGAATGTAAAAACCGCTACACATGAACTGAATTACAAAACAGAACAGAGTCACACGTTTAGAAAACACACTATGGCTGCTTAACGGGAAAGGTGAGATGGGGTGATGCATAAAACAAGGGTTTGAAATTAGCTCAGATACCGTTCCATAAACCCAATATGTAATAGACAAGACCTACTCCTTGCTCAGTGAACTGGACTCAAGACCCCCTATTCACCGCCCAAGAATATATCTGACTAGTAAGAATCTTAAAACCTATGTATTGATATCTCTCTGTAAGTGAGTCTAGTGGGTGTAAAGCAGCATAAACACAGCAGTGAAAAGCAGCTAAACCCCATTATAAAAATCAATTACTTTTAAAAACCCGTGAAACAAAGACAGTGAAAGAGAGAAAAATTCTTAACAAATTCGTTCAGGGGCTGTGATGCCACCTGGATTGACCATACCTAGACCCACAGGTGATTGAGACATAAGGGTGGACACTCAGGGGCTGAGAGGTTTGGTGAGGTTGGGGGAGCAAACGCAGACCCTTTAAAGGAATACTGCGTGGTACCCATCCCATGGGTCCCAAATCTCCTGGTTCAAGGGCATCTTCCTACATCGAAAACATGCATGAGAAACCCAGAAGATGGTACACCGTGTGATCGGGAAACGTTTCTAAAACGCACCTCATTTCTCATCTCCTTGGGCTCGGGTTCGCCATTCCAGCCGCTTTACTAGCAATCTCCCTCCTTGGAGAATCAGCACCTTTAACCTCCTGTTCCGTACAGGTTGCAATTTGTCCTGAGGATGAACGGGAAGAGGGGGAACCAATGAGAGACTAGCTCTAGGTGTTGGGACAGGCACAGCTCACTCTATTTTCCCATCAGGAAGAAGAATTAACCACAGGCTCAGCCTGCGCCCGGAACCAGAATAGGGCCTGAAGCAATCCTGCGCTTTTGCGGCCAGCCTTCAAGAAAGCGAGTTGAAAAATGGAGCTCAGGGGCACTGCAATTCACAAACCTGCAGAGTTATAAATGATAACTCTCGTCCACAAATATATCGAGGGAAGGCAACGAAGAGGATTTGAAAGCAAGGCAGAATTGCAGGAAACAGATTTCAGGAGGTAGATTCGAATCGCCTTTAAAGCACAGGAAAAGCGGCGAAACCTCGACAATGATGCCCTTGGCCAAAAAGGGCGTATGCGTTTTTTCCTGAATATATTCAGGAAAAAACGCATACGCCCTTTTTGGCCAACCAAGCAACCTGGAAAGGCAAATCAGCGCTACAAAGAAGTCTCGCTTCCCATCGGTCAAAAGGGCCATGCTGAATAAAGTGTCAAAACCAGAAATGCAGGACAGGCCATGGAGAAACGGGAGCCTTGCTACGCTGATGGGCGGGATGTAAATTGCCAACAGCCACTCTGGAGAAGTGTACGGTGTGTCCTGAAACATCTAAACAACTCAGCTTACAGAGCATAGGGCACTTCCACTCATGGGCGTATAAATTGGGAAAACTAAAAATCAGCAAGACACAGGCACCCCAAAGTTTAGGGCTGCTCTGTTGACAAGAACCTCCACTTCGTTACACCTTAAATATCCCAGGAAAGAGGAAAATGGATAAAGAAGTTGTGGTCCTTATGTACAAAGGAATATCACTCAGCCATGAAATCAACCTCATAAGGCTAGTAGCAGCATGATGAGTGGATTTAGGTACGACGATTCTAAGTGAAATAAGTCACACAGAAAAAGACACTGATCCTAAGATATCACTTATAGAGGCAATGTAAAAACCGCTACACTTGAACTGAATTACAAAACAGAACAGAGTCACACGTTTAGAAAACACACTATGGCTGCTTAACGGGAAAGGTGAGATGGGGTGATGCATAAAACAAGGGTTTCAAATTAGCTCAGATACCGTTCCATAAACCCAATATGTAATAGACAAGACCTACTCCTTGCTCAGTGAACTGGACTCAAGACCCCCTATTCACCGCCCAAGATATATATCTGACTAGTAAGAATCTTAAAACCTATGTATTGATATCTCTCTGTAAGTGAGTCTAGTGGGTGTAAAGCAGCATAAACACAGCAGTGAAAAGCAGCTAAACCCCATTATAAAAATCAATTACTTTTAAAAACCCGTGAAACGAAGACAGTGAAAGAGAGAGAAATTCTTACCAAATTCGTTCAGGGGCTGTGATGCCACCTGTATTGACCATATCTAGACCCACAGCTGATTGAGACATAAGGGTGGACACTCAGGGGCTGAGAGGTTTGGTGAGGTTGGGGGAGCAAACACAGACCCTTTAAAGGAATACTGCGTGGTACCCATCCCATGGGTCCCAAATCTCCAGGTTCAAGGGCATCTTCCTACATCGAAAACATGCATGAGAAACCCAGAAGATGGTACACCGTGTGATCGGGAAACGTTTCTAAAACGCTCCTCATTTCTCATCTCCTTGGGCTCGGGTTCGCCATTCCAGCCGCTTTACTAGCAATCTCCCTCCTTGGAGAATCAGCACCTTTAACCTCCTGTTCCGTACAGGTTGCAATTTGTCCTGAGGATGAACGGGAAGAGGGGGAACCAATGAGAGACTAGCTCTAGGTGTTGGGACAGGCACAGCTCACTCTATTTTCCCATCAGGAAGAAGAATTAACCACAGGCTCAGCCTGCGCCCGGAACCAGAATAGGGCCTGAAGCAATCCTGCGCTTTTGCGGCCAGCCTTCAAGAAAGCGAGTTGAAAAATGGAGCTCAGGGGCACTGCAATTCACAAACCTGCAGAGTTATAAATGATAACTCTCGTCCACAAATATATCGAGGGAAGGCAACGAAGAGGATTTGAAAGCAAGGCACAATTGCAGGAAACAGATTTCAGGAGGTAGATTCGAATCGCCTTTAAAGCACAGGAAAAGCTGCGAAACCTCGACAATGATGCCCTTGGCCAAAAAGGGCGTATGCGTTTTTTCCTGAATATATTCAGGAAAAAACGCATACGCCCTTTTTGGCCAACCAAGCAACCTGGAAAGGCAAATCAGCGCTACAAAGAAGTCTCGCTTCCCATCGGTCAAAAGGGCCATGCTGAATAAAGTGTCAAAACCAGAAATGCAGGACAGGCCATGGAGAAACGGGAGCCTTGCTACGCTGATGGGCGGGATGTAAATTGCCAACAGCCACTCTGGAGAAGTGTACGGTGTGTCCTGAAACATCTAAACAACTCAGCTTACAGAGCATAGGGCACTTCCACTCATGGGCTTATAAATTGGGAAAACTAAAAATCAGCAAGACACAGGCACCCCAAAGTTTAGGGCTGCTCTGTTGACAAGAACCTCCACTTCGTTACACCTTAAATATCCCAGGAAAGAGGAAAATGGATAAAGAAGTTGTGGTCCTTATGTACAAAGGAATATCACTCAGCCATGAAATCAACGTCATAAGGCTAGTAGCAGCATGATGAGTGGATTTAGGTACGACGATTGTAAGTGAAATAAGTCACAGAGAAAAAGACACTTATCAGAAGATATCACTTATAGAGGGAATGTAAAAACCGCTACACAGGAACTGAATTACAAAACAGAACAGAGTCACACGTTTAGAAAACACACTATGGCTGCTTAACGGGAAAGGTGAGATGGGGTGATGCATAAAACAAGGGTTTGAAATTAGCTCAGATACCGTTCCATAAACCCAATATGTAATAGACAAGACCTACTCCTTGCTCAGTGAACTGGACTCAAGACCCCCTATTCACCGCCCAAGAATATATCTGACTAGTAAGAATCTTAAAACCTATGTATTGATATCTCTCTGTAAGTGAGTCTAGTGGGTGTAAAGCAGCATAAACACAGCAGTGAAAAGCAGCTAAACCCCATTATAAAAATCAATTACTTTTAAAAACCCGTGAAACAAAGACAGTGAAAGAGAGAGAAATTCTTAACAAATTCGTTCAGGGGCTGTGATGCCACCTGGATTGACCATACCTAGACCCACAGGTGATTGAGACATAAGGGTGGACACTCAGGGGCTGAGAGGTTTGGTGAGGTTGGGGGAGCAAACGCAGACCCTTTAAAGGAATACTGCGTGGTACCCATCCCATGGGTCCCAAATCTCCTGGTTCAAGGGCATCTTCCTACATCGAAAACATGCATGAGAAACCCAGAAGATGGTACACCGTGTGATCGGGAAACGTTTCTAAAACGCACCTCATTTCTCATCTCCTTGGGCTCGGGTTCGCCATTCCAGCCGCTTTACTAGCAATCTCCCTCCTTGGAGAATCAGCACCTTTAACCTCCTGTTCCGTACAGGTTGCAATTTGTCCTGAGGATGAACGGGAAGAGGGGGAACCAATGAGAGACTAGCTCTACGTGTTGGGACAGGCACAGCTCACTCTATTTTCCCATCAGGAAGAAGAATTAACCACAGGCTCAGCCTGCGCCCGGAACCAGAATAGGGCCTGAAGCAATCCTGCGCTTTTGCGGCCAGCCTTCAAGAAAGCGAGTTGAAAAATGGAGCTCAGGGGCACTGCAATTCACAAACCTGCAGAGTTATAAATGATAACTCTCGTCCACAAATATATCGAGGGAAGGCAACGAAGAGGATTTGAAAGCAAGGCAGAATTGCAGGAAACAGATTTCAGGAGGTAGATTCGAATCGCCTTTAAAGCACAGGAAAAGCGGCGAAACCTCGACAATGATGCCCTTGGCCAAAAAGGGCGTATGCGTTTTTTCCTGAATATATTCAGGAAAAAACGCATACGCCCTTTTTGGCCAACCAAGCAACCTGGAAAGGCAAATCAGCGCTACAAAGAAGTCTCGCTTCCCATCGGTCAAAAGGGCCATGCTGAATAAAGTGTCAAAACCAGAAATGCAGGACAGGCCATGGAGAAACGGGAGCCTTGCTACGCTGATGGGCGGGATGTAAATTGCCAACAGCCACTCTGGAGAAGTGTACGGTGTGTCCTGAAACATCTAAACAACTCAGCTTACAGAGCATAGGGCACTTCCACTCATGGGCGTATAAATTGGGAAAACTAAAAATCAGCAAGACACAGGCACCCCAAAGTTTAGGGCTGCTCTGTTGACAAGAACCTCCACTTCGTTACACCTTAAATATCCCAGGAAAGAGGAAAATGGATAAAGAAGTTGTGGTCCTTATGTACAAAGGAATATCACTCAGCCATGAAATCAACCTCATAAGGCTAGTAGCAGCATGATGAGTGGATTTAGGTACGACGATTCTAAGTGAAATAAGTCACACAGAAAAAGACACTGATCCTAAGATATCACTTATAGAGGCAATGTAAAAACCGCTACACTTGAACTGAATTACAAAACAGAACAGAGTCACACGTTTAGAAAACACACTATGGCTGCTTAACGGGAAAGGTGAGATGGGGTGATGCATAAAACAAGGGTTTCAAATTAGCTCAGATACCGTTCCATAAACCCAATATGTAATAGACAAGACCTACTCCTTGCTCAGTGAACTGGACTCAAGACCCCCTATTCACCGCCCAAGAATATATCTGACTAGTAAGAATCTTAAAACCTATGTATTGATATCTCTCTGTAAGTGAGTCTAGTGGGTGTAAAGCAGCATAAACACAGCAGTGAAAAGCAGCTAAACCCCATTATAAAAATCAATTACTTTTAAAAACCCGTGAAACGAAGACAGTGAAAGAGAGAGAAATTCTTACCAAATTCGTTCAGGGGCTGTGATGCCACCTGTATTGACCATATCTAGACCCACAGCTGATTGAGACATAAGGGTGGACACTCAGGGGCTGAGAGGTTTGGTGAGGTTGGGGGAGCAAACGCAGACCCTTTAAAGGAATACTGCGTGGTACCCATCCCATGGGTCCCAAATCTCCAGGTTCAAGGGCATCTTCCTACATCGAAAACATGCATGAGAAACCCAGAAGATGGTACACCGTGTGATCGGGAAAGGTTTCTAAAACGGTCCTCATTTCTCATCTCCTTGGGCTCGGGTTCGCCATTCCAGCCGCTTTACTAGCAATCTCCCTCCTTGGAGAATCAGCACCTTTAACCTCCTGTTCCGTACAGGTTGCAATTTGTCCTGAGGATGAACGGGAAGAGGGGGAACCAATGAGAGACTAGCTCTAGGTGTTGGGACAGGCACAGCTCACTCTATTTTCCCATCAGGAAGAAGAATTAACCACAGGCTCAGCCTGCGCCCGGAACCAGAATAGGGCCTGAAGCAATCCTGCGCTTTTGCGGCCAGCCTTCAAGAAAGCGAGTTGAAAAATGGAGCTCAGGGGCACTGCAATTCACAAACCTCCAGAGTTATAAATGATAACTCTCGTCCACAAATATATCGAGGGAAGGCAACGAAGAGGATTTGAAAGCAAGGCACAATTGCAGGAAACAGATTTCAGGAGGTAGATTCGAATCGCCTTTAAAGCACAGGAAAAGCGGCGAAACCTCGACAATGATGCCCTTGGCCAAAAAGGGCGTATGCGTTTTTTCCTGAATATATTCAGGAAAAAACGCATACGCCCTTTTTGGCCAACCAAGCAACCTGGAAAGGCAAATCAGCGCTACAAAGAAGTCTCGCTTCCCATCGGTCAAAAGGGCCATGCTGAATAAAGTGTCAAAACCAGAAATGCAGGACAGGCCATGGAGAAACGGGAGCCTTGCTACGCTGATGGGCGGGATGTAAATTGCCAACAGCCACTCTGGAGAAGTGTACGGTGTGTCCTGAAACATCTAAAAAACTCAGCTTACAGAGCATAGGGCACTTCCACTCATGGGCTTATAAATTGGGAAAACTAAAAATCAGCAAGACACAGGCACCCCAAAGTTTAGGGCTGCTCTGTTGACAAGAACCTCCACTTCGTTACACCTTAAATATCCCAGGAAAGAGGAAAATGGATAAAGAAGTTGTGGTCCTTATGTACAAAGGAATATCACTCAGCCATGAAATCAACCTCATAAGGCTAGTAGCAGCATGATGAGTGGATATAGGTACGACGATTCTAAGTGAAATAAGTCACACAGAAAAAGACACTGATCCTAAGATATCACTTATAGAGGCAATGTAAAAACCGCTACACTTGAACTGAATTACAAAACAGAACAGAGTCACACGTTTAGAAAACACACTATGGCTGCTTAACGGGAAAGGTGAGATGGGGTGATGCATAAAACAAGGGTTTCAAATTAGCTCAGATACCGTTCCATAAACCCAATATGTAATAGACAAGACCTACTCCTTGCTCAGTGAACTGGACTCAAGACCCCCTATTCACCGCCCAAGAATATATCTGACTAGTAAGAATCTTAAAACCTATGTATTGATATCTCTCTGTAAGTGAGTCTAGTGGGTGTAAAGCAGCATAAACACAGCAGTGAAAAGCAGCTAAACCCCATTATAAAAATCAATTACTTTTAAAAACCCGTGAAACGAAGACAGTGAAAGAGAGAGAAATTCTTACCAAATTCGTTCAGGGGCTGTGATGCCACCTGTATTGACCATATCTAGACCCACAGCTGATTGAGACATAAGGGTGGACACTCAGGGGCTGAGAGGTTTGGTGAGGTTGGGGGAGCAAACGCAGACCCTTTAAAGGAATACTGCGTGGTACCCATCCCATGGGTCCCAAATCTCCAGGTTCAAGGGCATCTTCCTACATCGAAAACATGCATGAGAAACCCAGAAGATGGTACACTGTGTGATCGGGAAAGGTTTCTAAAACGCTCCTCATTTCTCATCTCCTTGGGCTCGGGTTCGCCATTCCAGCCGCTTTACTAGCAATCTCCCTCCTTGGAGAATCAGCACCTTTAACCTCCTGTTCCGTACAGGTTGCAATTTGTCCTGAGGATGAACGGGAAGAGGGGGAACCAATGAGAGACTAGCTCTAGGTGTTGGGACAGGCACAGCTCACTCTATTTTCCCATCAGGAAGAAGAATTAACCACAGGCTCAGCCTGCGCCCGGAACCAGAATAGGGCCTGAAGCAATCCTGCGCTTTTGCGGCCAGCCTTCAAGAAAGCGAGTTGAAAAATGGAGCTCAGGGGCACTGCAATTCACAAACCTGCAGAGTTATAAATGATAACTCTCGTCCACAAATATATCGAGGGAAGGCAACGAAGAGGATTTGAAAGCAAGGCACAATTGCAGGAAACAGATTTCAGGAGGTAGATTCGAATCGCCTTTAAAGCACAGGAAAAGCGGCGAAACCTCGACAATGATGCCCTTGGCCAAAAAGGGCGTATGCGTTTTTTCCTGAATATATTCAGGAAAAAACGCATACGCCCTTTTTGGCCAACCAAGCAACCTGGAAAGGCAAATCAGCGCTACAAAGAAGTCTCGCTTCCCATCGGTCAAAAGGGCCATGCTGAATAAAGTGTCAAAACCAGAAATGCAGGACAGGCCATGGAGAAACGGGAGCCTTGCTACGCTGATGGGCGGGATGTAAATTGCCAACAGCCACTCTGGAGAAGTGTACGGTGTGTCCTGAAACATCTAAACAACTCAGCTTACAGAGCATAGGGCACTTCCACTCATGGGCTTATAAATTGGGAAAACTAAAAATCAGCAAGACACAGGCACCCCAAAGTTTAGGGCTGCTCTGTTGACAAGAACCTCCACTTCGTTACACCTTAAATATCCCAGGAAAGAGGAAAATGGATAAAGAAGTTGTGGTCCTTATGTACAAAGGAATATCACTCAGCCATGAAATCAACGTCATAAGGCTAGTAGCAGCATGATGAGTGGATTTAGGTACGACGATTGTAAGTGAAATAAGTCACAGAGAAAAAGACACTTATCAGAAGATATCACTTATAGAGGGAATGTAAAAACCGCTACACATGAACTGAATTACAAAACAGAACAGAGTCACACGTTTAGAAAACACACTATGGCTGCTTAACGGGAAAGGTGAGATGGGGTGATGCATAAAACAAGGGTTTGAAATTAGCTCAGATACCGTTCCATAAACCCAATATGTAATAGACAAGACCTACTCCTTGCTCAGTGAACTGGACTCAAGACCCCCTATTCACCGCCCAAGAATATATCTGACTAGTAAGAATCTTAAAACCTATGTATTGATATCTCTCTGTAAGTGAGTCTAGTGGGTGTAAAGCAGCATAAACACAGCAGTGAAAAGCAGCTAAACCCCATTATAAAAATCAATTACTTTTAAAAACCCGTGAAACAAAGACAGTGAAAGAGAGAAAAATTCTTAACAAATTCGTTCAGGGGCTGTGATGCCACCTGGATTGACCATACCTAGACCCACAGGTGATTGAGACATAAGGGTGGACACTCAGGGGCTGAGAGGTTTGGTGAGGTTGGGGGAGCAAACGCAGACCCTTTAAAGGAATACTGCGTGGTACCCATCCCATGGGTCCCAAATCTCCAGGTTCAAGGGCATCTTCCTACATCGAAAACATGCATGAGAAACCCAGAAGATGGTACACCGTGTGATCGGGAAACGTTTCTAAAACGCACCTCATTTCTCATCTCCTTGGGCTCGGGTTCGCCATTCCAGCCGCTTTACTAGCAATCTCCCTCCTTGGAGAATCAGCACCTTTAACCTCCTGTTCCGTACAGGTTGCAATTTGTCCTGAGGATGAACGGGAAGAGGGGGAACCAATGAGAGACTAGCTCTAGGTGTTGGGACAGGCACAGCTCACTCTATTTTCCCATCAGGAAGAAGAATTAACCACAGGCTCAGCCTGCGCCCGGAACCAGAATAGGGCCTGAAGCAATCCTGCGCTTTTGCGGCCAGCCTTCAAGAAAGCGAGTTGAAAAATGGAGCTCAGGGGCACTGCAATTCACAAACCTGCAGAGTTATAAATGATAACTCTCGTCCACAAATATATCGAGGGAAGGCAACGAAGAGGATTTGAAAGCAAGGCAGAATTGCAGGAAACAGATTTCAGGAGGTAGATTCGAATCGCCTTTAAAGCACAGGAAAAGCGGCGAAACCTCGACAATGATGCCCTTGGCCAAAAAGGGCGTATGCGTTTTTTCCTGAATATATTCAGGAAAAAACGCATACGCCCTTTTTGGCCAACCAAGCAACCTGGAAAGGCAAATCAGCGCTACAAAGAAGTCTCGCTTCCCATCGGTCAAAAGGGCCATGCTGAATAAAGTGTCAAAACCAGAAATGCAGGACAGGCCATGGAGAAACGGGAGCCTTGCTACGCTGATGGGCGGGATGTAAATTGCCAACAGCCACTCTGGAGAAGTGTACGGTGTGTCCTGAAACATCTAAACAACTCAGCTTACAGAGCATAGGGCACTTCCACTCATGGGCTTATAAATTGGGAAAACTAAAAATCAGCAAGACACAGGCACCCCAAAGTTTAGGGCTGCTCTGTTGACAAGAACCTCCACTTCGTTACACCTTAAATATCCCAGGAAAGAGGAAAATGGATAAAGAAGTTGTGGTCCTTATGTACAAAGGAATATCACTCAGCCATGAAATCAACGTCATAAGGCTAGTAGCAGCATGATGAGTGGATTTAGGTACGACGATTGTAAGTGAAATAAGTCACAGAGAAAAAGACACTTATCAGAAGATATCACTTATAGAGGGAATGTAAAAACCGCTACACATGAACTGAATTACAAAACAGAACAGAGTCACACGTTTAGAAAACACACTATGGCTGCTTAACGGGAAAGGTGAGATGGGGTGATGCATAAAACAAGGGTTTGAAATTAGCTCAGATACCGTTCCATAAACCCAATATGTAATAGACAAGACCTACTCCTTGCTCAGTGAACTGGACTCAAGACCCCCTATTCACCGCCCAAGAATATATCTGACTAGTAAGAATCTTAAAACCTATGTATTGATATCTCTCTGTAAGTGAGTCTAGTGGGTGTAAAGCAGCATAAACACAGCAGTGAAAAGCAGCTAAACCCCATTATAAAAATCAATTACTTTTAAAAACCCGTGAAACAAAGACAGTGAAAGAGAGAAAAATTCTTAACAAATTCGTTCAGGGGCTGTGATGCCACCTGGATTGACCATACCTAGACCCACAGGTGATTGAGACATAAGGGTGGACACTCAGGGGCTGAGAGGTTTGGTGAGGTTGGGGGAGCAAACGCAGACCCTTTAAAGGAATACTGCGTGGTACCCATCCCATGGGTCCCAAATCTCCTGGTTCAAGGGCATCTTCCTACATCGAAAACATGCATGAGAAACCCAGAAGATGGTACACCGTGTGATCGGGAAACGTTTCTAAAACGCACCTCATTTCTCATCTCCTTGGGCTCGGGTTCGCCATTCCAGCCGCTTTACTAGCAATCTCCCTCCTTGGAGAATCAGCACCTTTAACCTCCTGTTCCGTACAGGTTGCAATTTGTCCTGAGGATGAACGGGAAGAGGGGGAACCAATGAGAGACTAGCTCTAGGTGTTGGGACAGGCACAGCTCACTCTATTTTCCCATCAGGAAGAAGAATTAACCACAGGCTCAGCCTGCGCCCGGAACCAGAATAGGGCCTGAAGCAATCCTGCGCTTTTGCGGCCAGCCTTCAAGAAAGCGAGTTGAAAAATGGAGCTCAGGGGCACTGCAATTCACAAACCTGCAGAGTTATAAATGATAACTCTCGTCCACAAATATATCGAGGGAAGGCAACGAAGAGGATTTGAAAGCAAGGCAGAATTGCAGGAAACAGATTTCAGGAGGTAGATTCGAATCGCCTTTAAAGCACAGGAAAAGCGGCGAAACCTCGACAATGATGCCCTTGGCCAAAAAGGGCGTATGCGTTTTTTCCTGAATATATTCAGGAAAAAACGCATACGCCCTTTTTGGCCAACCAAGCAACCTGGAAAGGCAAATCAGCGCTACAAAGAAGTCTCGCTTCCCATCGGTCAAAAGGGCCATGCTGAATAAAGTGTCAAAACCAGAAATGCAGGACAGGCCATGGAGAAACGGGAGCCTTGCTACGCTGATGGGCGGGATGTAAATTGCCAACAGCCACTCTGGAGAAGTGTACGGTGTGTCCTGAAACATCTAAACAACTCAGCTTACAGAGCATAGGGCACTTCCACTCATGGGCGTATAAATTGGGAAAACTAAAAATCAGCAAGACACAGGCACCCCAAAGTTTAGGGCTGCTCTGTTGACAAGAACCTCCACTTCGTTACACCTTAAATATCCCAGGAAAGAGGAAAATGGATAAAGAAGTTGTGGTCCTTATGTACAAAGGAATATCACTCAGCCATGAAATCAACCTCATAAGGCTAGTAGCAGCATGATGAGTGGATTTAGGTACGACGATTCTAAGTGAAATAAGTCACACAGAAAAAGACACTGATCCTAAGATATCACTTATAGAGGCAATGTAAAAACCGCTACACTTGAACTGAATTACAAAACAGAACAGAGTCACACGTTTAGAAAACACACTATGGCTGCTTAACGGGAAAGGTGAGATGGGGTGATGCATAAAACAAGGGTTTCAAATTAGCTCAGATACCGTTCCATAAACCCAATATGTAATAGACAAGACCTACTCCTTGCTCAGTGAACTGGACTCAAGACCCCCTATTCACCGCCCAAGATATATATCTGACTAGTAAGAATCTTAAAACCTATGTATTGATATCTCTCTGTAAGTGAGTCTAGTGGGTGTAAAGCAGCATAAACACAGCAGTGAAAAGCAGCTAAACCCCATTATAAAAATCAATTACTTTTAAAAACCCGTGAAACGAAGACAGTGAAAGAGAGAGAAATTCTTACCAAATTCGTTCAGGGGCTGTGATGCCACCTGTATTGACCATATCTAGACCCACAGCTGATTGAGACATAAGGGTGGACACTCAGGGGCTGAGAGGTTTGGTGAGGTTGGGGGAGCAAACGCAGACCCTTTAAAGGAATACTGCGTGGTACCCATCCCATGGGTCCCAAATCTCCAGGTTCAAGGGCATCTTCCTACATCGAAAACATGCATGAGAAACCCAGAAGATGGTACACCGTGTGATCGGGAAACGTTTCTAAAACGCTCCTCATTTCTCATCTCCTTGGGCTCGGGTTCGCCATTCCAGCCGCTTTACTAGCAATCTCCCTCCTTGGAGAATCAGCACCTTTAACCTCCTGTTCCGTACAGGTTGCAATTTGTCCTGAGGATGAACGGGAAGAGGGGGAACCAATGAGAGACTAGCTCTAGGTGTTGGGACAGGCACAGCTCACTCTATTTTCCCATCAGGAAGAAGAATTAACCACAGGCTCAGCCTGCGCCCGGAACCAGAATAGGGCCTGAAGCAATCCTGCGCTTTTGCGGCCAGCCTTCAAGAAAGCGAGTTGAAAAATGGAGCTCAGGGGCACTGCAATTCACAAACCTGCAGAGTTATAAATGATAACTCTCGTCCACAAATATATCGAGGGAAGGCAACGAAGAGGATTTGAAAGCAAGGCACAATTGCAGGAAACAGATTTCAGGAGGTAGATTCGAATCGCCTTTAAAGCACAGGAAAAGCGGCGAAACCTCGACAATGATGCCCTTGGCCAAAAAGGGCGTATGCGTTTTTTCCTGAATATATTCAGGAAAAAACGCATACGCCCTTTTTGGCCAACCAAGCAACCTGGAAAGGCAAATCAGCGCTACAAAGAAGTCTCGCTTCCCATCGGTCAAAAGGGCCATGCTGAATAAAGTGTCAAAACCAGAAATGCAGGACAGGCCATGGAGAAACGGGAGCCTTGCTACGCTGATGGGCGGGATGTAAATTGCCAACAGCCACTCTGGAGAAGTGTACGGTGTGTCCTGAAACATCTAAACAACTCAGCTTACAGAGCATAGGGCACTTCCACTCATGGGCGTATAAATTGGGAAAACTAAAAATCAGCAAGACACAGGCACCCCAAAGTTTAGGGCTGCTCTGTTGACAAGAACCTCCACTTCGTTACACCTTAAATATCCCAGGAAAGAGGAAAATGGATAAAGAAGTTGTGGTCCTTATGTACAAAGGAATATCACTCAGCCATGAAATCAACGTCATAAGGCTAGTAGCAGCATGATGAGTGGATTTAGGTACGACGATTGTAAGTGAAATAAGTCACAGAGAAAAAGACACTTATCAGAAGATATCACTTATAGAGGGAATGTAAAAACCGCTACACATGAACTGAATTACAAAACAGAACAGAGTCACACGTTTAGAAAACACACTATGGCTGCTTAACGGGAAAGGTGAGATGGGGTGATGCATAAAACAAGGGTTTCAAATTAGCTCAGATACCGTTCCATAAACCCAATATGTAATAGACAAGACCTACTCCTTGCTCAGTGAACTGGACTCAAGACCCCCTATTCACCGCCCAAGAATATATCTGACTAGTAAGAATCTTAAAACCTATGTATTGATATCTCTCTGTAAGTGAGTCTAGTGGGTGTAAAGCAGCATAAACACAGCAGTGAAAAGCAGCTAAACCCCATTATAAAAATCAATTACTTTTAAAAACCCGTGAAACAAAGACAGTGAAAGAGAGAAAAATTCTTAACAAATTCGTTCAGGGGCTGTGATGCCACCTGGATTGACCATACCTAGACCCACAGGTGATTGAGACATAAGGGTGGACACTCAGGGGCTGAGAGGTTTGGTGAGGTTGGGGGAGCAAACGCAGACCCTTTAAAGGAATACTGCGTGGTACCCATCCCATGGGTCCCAAATCTCCTGGTTCAAGGGCATCTTCCTACATCGAAAACATGCATGAGAAACCCAGAAGATGGTACACCGTGTGATCGGGAAACGTTTCTAAAACGCACCTCATTTCTCATCTCCTTGGGCTCGGGTTCGCCATTCCAGCCGCTTTACTAGCAATCTCCCTCCTTGGAGAATCAGCACCTTTAACCTCCTGTTCCGTACAGGTTGCAATTTGTCCTGAGGATGAACGGGAAGAGGGGGAACCAATGAGAGACTAGCTCTAGGTGTTGGGACAGGCACAGCTCACTCTATTTTCCCATCAGGAAGAAGAATTAACCACAGGCTCAGCCTGCGCCCGGAACCAGAATAGGGCCTGAAGCAATCCTGCGCTTTTGCGGCCAGCCTTCAAGAAAGCGAGTTGAAAAATGGAGCTCAGGGGCACTGCAATTCACAAACCTGCAGAGTTATAAATGATAACTCTCGTCCACAAATATATCGAGGGAAGGCAACGAAGAGGATTTGAAAGCAAGGCAGAATTGCAGGAAACAGATTTCAGGAGGTAGATTCGAATCGCCTTTAAAGCACAGGAAAAGCGGCGAAACCTCGACAATGATGCCCTTGGCCAAAAAGGGCGTATGCGTTTTTTCCTGAATATATTCAGGAAAAAACGCATACGCCCTTTTTGGCCAACCAAGCAACCTGGAAAGGCAAATCAGCGCTACAAAGAAGTCTCGCTTCCCATCGGTCAAAAGGGCCATGCTGAATAAAGTGTCAAAACCAGAAATGCAGGACAGGCCATGGAGAAACGGGAGCCTTGCTACGCTGATGGGCGGGATGTAAATTGCCAACAGCCACTCTGGAGAAGTGTACGGTGTGTCCTGAAACATCTAAACAACTCAGCTTACAGAGCATAGGGCACTTCCACTCATGGGCGTATAAATTGGGAAAACTAAAAATCAGCAAGACACAGGCACCCCAAAGTTTAGGGCTGCTCTGTTGACAAGAACCTCCACTTCGTTACACCTTAAATATCCCAGGAAAGAGGAAAATGGATAAAGAAGTTGTGGTCCTTATGTACAAAGGAATATCACTCAGCCATGAAATCAACCTCATAAGGCTAGTAGCAGCATGATGAGTGGATTTAGGTACGACGATTCTAAGTGAAATAAGTCACACAGAAAAAGACACTGATCCTAAGATATCACTTATAGAGGCAATGTAAAAACCGCTACACTTGAACTGAATTACAAAACAGAACAGAGTCACACGTTTAGAAAACACACTATGGCTGCTTAACGGGAAAGGTGAGATGGGGTGATGCATAAAACAAGGGTTTCAAATTAGCTCAGATACCGTTCCATAAACCCAATATGTAATAGACAAGACCTACTCCTTGCTCAGTGAACTGGACTCAAGACCCCCTATTCACCGCCCAAGATATATATCTGACTAGTAAGAATCTTAAAACCTATGTATTGATATCTCTCTGTAAGTGAGTCTAGTGGGTGTAAAGCAGCATAAACACAGCAGTGAAAAGCAGCTAAACCCCATTATAAAAATCAATTACTTTTAAAAACCCGTGAAACGAAGACAGTGAAAGAGAGAGAAATTCTTACCAAATTCGTTCAGGGGCTGTGATGCCACCTGTATTGACCATATCTAGACCCACAGCTGATTGAGACATAAGGGTGGACACTCAGGGGCTGAGAGGTTTGGTGAGGTTGGGGGAGCAAACGCAGACCCTTTAAAGGAATACTGCGTGGTACCCATCCCATGGGTCCCAAATCTCCAGGTTCAAGGGCATCTTCCTACATCGAAAACATGCATGAGAAACCCAGAAGATGGTACACCGTGTGATCGGGAAACGTTTCTAAAACGCTCCTCATTTCTCATCTCCTTGGGCTCGGGTTCGCCATTCCAGCCGCTTTACTAGCAATCTCCCTCCTTGGAGAATCAGCACCTTTAACCTCCTGTTCCGTACAGGTTGCAATTTGTCCTGAGGATGAACGGGAAGAGGGGGAACCAATGAGAGACTAGCTCTAGGTGTTGGGACAGGCACAGCTCACTCTATTTTCCCATCAGGAAGAAGAATTAACCACAGGCTCAGCCTGCGCCCGGAACCAGAATAGGGCCTGAAGCAATCCTGCGCTTTTGCGGCCAGCCTTCAAGAAAGCGAGTTGAAAAATGGAGCTCAGGGGCACTGCAATTCACAAACCTGCAGAGTTATAAATGATAACTCTCGTCCACAAATATATCGAGGGAAGGCAACGAAGAGGATTTGAAAGCAAGGCACAATTGCAGGAAACAGATTTCAGGAGGTAGATTCGAATCGCCTTTAAAGCACAGGAAAAGCTGCGAAACCTCGACAATGATGCCCTTGGCCAAAAAGGGCGTATGCGTTTTTTCCTGAATATATTCAGGAAAAAACGCATACGCCCTTTTTGGCCAACCAAGCAACCTGGAAAGGCAAATCAGCGCTACAAAGAAGTCTCGCTTCCCATCGGTCAAAAGGGCCATGCTGAATAAAGTGTCAAAACCAGAAATGCAGGACAGGCCATGGAGAAACGGGAGCCTTGCTACGCTGATGGGCGGGATGTAAATTGCCAACAGCCACTCTGGAGAAGTGTACGGTGTGTCCTGAAACATCTAAACAACTCAGCTTACAGAGCATAGGGCACTTCCACTCATGGGCTTATAAATTGGGAAAACTAAAAATCAGCAAGACACAGGCACCCCAAAGTTTAGGGCTGCTCTGTTGACAAGAACCTCCACTTCGTTACACCTTAAATATCCCAGGAAAGAGGAAAATGGATAAAGAAGTTGTGGTCCTTATGTACAAAGGAATATCACTCAGCCATGAAATCAACGTCATAAGGCTAGTAGCAGCATGATGAGTGGATTTAGGTACGACGATTGTAAGTGAAATAAGTCACAGAGAAAAAGACACTTATCAGAAGATATCACTTATAGAGGGAATGTAAAAACCGCTACACATGAACTGAATTACAAAACAGAACAGAGTCACACGTTTAGAAAACACACTATGGCTGCTTAACGGGAAAGGTGAGATGGGGTGATGCATAAAACAAGGGTTTCAAATTAGCTCAGATACCGTTCCATAAACCCAATATGTAATAGACAAGACCTACTCCTTGCTCAGTGAACTGGACTCAAGACCCCCTATTCACCGCCCAAGAATATATCTGACTAGTAAGAATCTTAAAACCTATGTATTGATATCTCTCTGTAAGTGAGTCTAGTGGGTGTAAAGCAGCATAAACACAGCAGTGAAAAGCAGCTAAACCCCATTATAAAAATCAATTACTTTTAAAAACCCGTGAAACAAAGACAGTGAAAGAGAGAGAAATTCTTAACAAATTCGTTCAGGGGCTGTGATGCCACCTGGATTGACCATACCTAGACCCACAGGTGATTGAGACATAAGGGTGGACACTCAGGGGCTGAGAGGTTTGGTGAGGTTGGGGGAGCAAACGCAGACCCTTTAAAGGAATACTGCGTGGTACCCATCCCATGGGTCCCAAATCTCCTGGTTCAAGGGCATCTTCCTACATCGAAAACATGCATGAGAAACCCAGAAGATGGTACACCGTGTGATCGGGAAACGTTTCTAAAACGCACCTCATTTCTCATCTCCTTGGGCTCGGGTTCGCCATTCCAGCCGCTTTACTAGCAATCTCCCTCCTTGGAGAATCAGCACCTTTAACCTCCTGTTCCGTACAGGTTGCAATTTGTCCTGAGGATGAACGGGAAGAGGGGGAACCAATGAGAGACTAGCTCTACGTGTTGGGACAGGCACAGCTCACTCTATTTTCCCATCAGGAAGAAGAATTAACCACAGGCTCAGCCTGCGCCCGGAACCAGAATAGGGCCTGAAGCAATCCTGCGCTTTTGCGGCCAGCCTTCAAGAAAGCGAGTTGAAAAATGGAGCTCAGGGGCACTGCAATTCACAAACCTGCAGAGTTATAAATGATAACTCTCGTCCACAAATATATCGAGGGAAGGCAACGAAGAGGATTTGAAAGCAAGGCAGAATTGCAGGAAACAGATTTCAGGAGGTAGATTCGAATCGCCTTTAAAGAACAGGAAAAGCGGCGAAACCTCGACAATGATGCCCTTGGCCAAAAAGGGCGTATGCGTTTTTTCCTGAATATATTCAGGAAAAAACGCATACGCCCTTTTTGGCCAACCAAGCAACCTGGAAAGGCAAATCAGCGCTACAAAGAAGTCTCGCTTCCCATCGGTCAAAAGGGCCATGCTGAATAAAGTGTCAAAACCAGAAATGCAGGACAGGCCATGGAGAAACGGGAGCCTTGCTACGCTGATGGGCGGGATGTAAATTGCCAACAGCCACTCTGGAGAAGTGTACGGTGTGTCCTGAAACATCTAAACAACTCAGCTTACAGAGCATAGGGCACTTCCACTCATGGGCGTATAAATTGGGAAAACTAAAAATCAGCAAGACACAGGCACCCCAAAGTTTAGGGCTGCTCTGTTGACAAGAACCTCCACTTCGTTACACCTTAAATATCCCAGGAAAGAGGAAAATGGATAAAGAAGTTGTGGTCCTTATGTACAAAGGAATATCACTCAGCCATGAAATCAACCTCATAAGGCTAGTAGCAGCATGATGAGTGGATTTAGGTACGACGATTCTAAGTGAAATAAGTCACACAGAAAAAGACACTGATCCTAAGATATCACTTATAGAGGCAATGTAAAAACCGCTACACTTGAACTGAATTACAAAACAGAACAGAGTCACACGTTTAGAAAACACACTATGGCTGCTTAACGGGAAAGGTGAGATGGGGTGATGCATAAAACAAGGGTTTCAAATTAGCTCAGATACCGTTCCATAAACCCAATATGTAATAGACAAGACCTACTCCTTGCTCAGTGAACTGGACTCAAGACCCCCTATTCACCGCCCAAGATATATATCTGACTAGTAAGAATCTTAAAACCTATGTATTGATATCTCTCTGTAAGTGAGTCTAGTGGGTGTAAAGCAGCATAAACACAGCAGTGAAAAGCAGCTAAACCCCATTATAAAAATCAATTACTTTTAAAAACCCGTGAAACGAAGACAGTGAAAGAGAGAGAAATTCTTACCAAATTCGTTCAGGGGCTGTGATGCCACCTGTATTGACCATATCTAGACCCACAGCTGATTGAGACATAAGGGTGGACACTCAGGGGCTGAGAGGTTTGGTGAGGTTGGGGGAGCAAACGCAGACCCTTTAAAGGAATACTGCGTGGTACCCATCCCATGGGTCCCAAATCTCCAGGTTCAAGGGCATCTTCCTACATCGAAAACATGCATGAGAAACCCAGAAGATGGTACACCGTGTGATCGGGAAAGGTTTCTAAAACGCTCCTCATTTCTCATCTCCTTGGGCTCGGGTTCGCCATTCCAGCCGCTTTACTAGCAATCTCCCTCCTTGGAGAATCAGCACCTTTAACCTCCTGTTCCGTACAGGTTGCAATTTGTCCTGAGGATGAACGGGAAGAGGGGGAACCAATGAGAGACTAGCTCTAGGTGTTGGGACAGGCACAGCTCACTCTATTTTCCCATCAGGAAGAAGAATTAACCACAGGCTCAGCCTGCGCCCGGAACCAGAATAGGGCCTGAAGCAATCCTGCGCTTTTGCGGCCAGCCTTCAAGAAAGCGAGTTGAAAAATGGAGCTCAGGGGCACTGCAATTCACAAACCTGCAGAGTTATAAATGATAACTCTCGTCCACAAATATATCGAGGGAAGGCAACGAAGAGGATTTGAAAGCAAGGCACAATTGCAGGAAACAGATTTCAGGAGGTAGATTCGAATCGCCTTTAAAGCACAGGAAAAGCTGCGAAACCTCGACAATGATGCCCTTGGCCAAAAAGGGCGTATGCGTTTTTTCCTGAATATATTCAGGAAAAAACGCATACGCCCTTTTTGGCCAACCAAGCAACCTGGAAAGGCAAATCAGCGCTACAAAGAAGTCTCGCTTCCCATCGGTCAAAAGGGCCATGCTGAATAAAGTGTCAAAACCAGAAATGCAGGACAGGCCATGGAGAAACGGGAGCCTTGCTACGCTGATGGGCGGGATGTAAATTGCCAACAGCCACTCTGGAGAAGTGTACGGTGTGTCCTGAAACATCTAAACAACTCAGCTTACAGAGCATAGGGCACTTCCACTCATGGGCGTATAAATTGGGAAAACTAAAAATCAGCAAGACACAGGCACCCCAAAGTTTAGGGCTGCTCTGTTGACAAGAACCTCCACTTCGTTACACCTTAAATATCCCAGGAAAGAGGAAAATGGATAAAGAAGTTGTGGTCCTTATGTACAAAGGAATATCACTCAGCCATGAAATCAACCTCATAAGGCTAGTAGCAGCATGATGAGTGGATTTAGGTACGACGATTCTAAGTGAAATAAGTCACACAGAAAAAGACACTGATCCTAAGATATCACTTATAGAGGCAATGTAAAAACCGCTACACTTGAACTGAATTACAAAACAGAACAGAGTCACACGTTTAGAAAACACACTATGGCTGCTTAACGGGAAAGGTGAGATGGGGTGATGCATAAAACAAGGGTTTCAAATTAGCTCAGATACCGTTCCATAAACCCAATATGTAATAGACAAGACCTACTCCTTGCTCAGTGAACTGGACTCAAGACCCCCTATTCACCGCCCAAGATATATATCTGACTAGTAAGAATCTTAAAACCTATGTATTGATATCTCTCTGTAAGTGAGTCTAGTGGGTGTAAAGCAGCATAAACACAGCAGTGAAAAGCAGCTAAACCCCATTATAAAAATCAATTACTTTTAAAAACCCGTGAAACGAAGACAGTGAAAGAGAGAGAAATTCTTACCAAATTCGTTCAGGGGCTGTGATGCCACCTGTATTGACCATATCTAGACCCACAGCTGATTGAGACATAAGGGTGGACACTCAGGGGCTGAGAGGTTTGGTGAGGTTGGGGGAGCAAACGCAGACCCTTTAAAGGAATACTGCGTGGTACCCATCCCATGGGTCCCAAATCTCCAGGTTCAAGGGCATCTTCCTACATCGAAAACATGCATGAGAAACCCAGAAGATGGTACACCGTGTGATCGGGAAAGGTTTCTAAAACGCTCCTCATTTCTCATCTCCTTGGGCTCGGGTTCGCCATTCCAGCCGCTTTACTAGCAATCTCCCTCCTTGGAGAATCAGCACCTTTAACCTCCTGTTCCGTACAGGTTGCAATTTGTCCTGAGGATGAACGGGAAGAGGGGGAACCAATGAGAGACTAGCTCTAGGTGTTGGGACAGGCACAGCTCACTCTATTTTCCCATCAGGAAGAAGAATTAACCACAGGCTCAGCCTGCGCCCGGAACCAGAATAGGGCCTGAAGCAATCCTGCGCTTTTGCGGCCAGCCTTCAAGAAAGCGAGTTGAAAAATGGAGCTCAGGGGCACTGCAATTCACAAACCTGCAGAGTTATAAATGATAACTCTCGTCCACAAATATATCGAGGGAAGGCAACGAAGAGGATTTGAAAGCAAGGCACAATTGCAGGAAACAGATTTCAGGAGGTAGATTCGAATCGCCTTTAAAGCACAGGAAAAGCTGCGAAACCTCGACAATGATGCCCTTGGCCAAAAAGGGCGTATGCGTTTTTTCCTGAATATATTCAGGAAAAAACGCATACGCCCTTTTTGGCCAACCAAGCAACCTGGAAAGGCAAATCAGCGCTACAAAGAAGTCTCGCTTCCCATCGGTCAAAAGGGCCATGCTGAATAAAGTGTCAAAACCAGAAATGCAGGACAGGCCATGGAGAAACGGGAGCCTTGCTACGCTGATGGGCGGGATGTAAATTGCCAACAGCCACTCTGGAGAAGTGTACGGTGTGTCCTGAAACATCTAAACAACTCAGCTTACAGAGCATAGGGCACTTCCACTCATGGGCTTATAAATTGGGAAAACTAAAAATCAGCAAGACACAGGCACCCCAAAGTTTAGGGCTGCTCTGTTGACAAGAACCTCCACTTCGTTACACCTTAAATATCCCAGGAAAGAGGAAAATGGATAAAGAAGTTGTGGTCCTTATGTACAAAGGAATATCACTCAGCCATGAAATCAACGTCATAAGGCTAGTAGCAGCATGATGAGTGGATTTAGGTACGACGATTGTAAGTGAAATAAGTCACAGAGAAAAAGACACTTATCAGAAGATATCACTTATAGAGGGAATGTAAAAACCGCTACACATGAACTGAATTACAAAACAGAACAGAGTCACACGTTTAGAAAACACACTATGGCTGCTTAACGGGAAAGGTGAGATGGGGTGATGCATAAAACAAGGGTTTGAAATTAGCTCAGATACCGTTCCATAAACCCAATATGTAATAGACAAGACCTACTCCTTGCTCAGTGAACTGGACTCAAGACCCCCTATTCACCGCCCAAGAATATATCTGACTAGTAAGAATCTTAAAACCTATGTATTGATATCTCTCTGTAAGTGAGTCTAGTGGGTGTAAAGCAGCATAAACACAGCAGTGAAAAGCAGCTAAACCCCATTATAAAAATCAATTACTTTTAAAAACCCGTGAAACAAAGACAGTGAAAGAGAGAAAAATTCTTAACAAATTCGTTCAGGGGCTGTGATGCCACCTGGATTGACCATACCTGGACCCACAGGTGATTGAGACATAAGGGTGGACACTCAGGGGCTGAGAGGTTTGGTGAGGTTGGGGGAGCAAACGCAGACCCTTTAAAGGAATACTGCGTGGTACCCATCCCATGGGTCCCAAATCTCCTGGTTCAAGGGCATCTTCCTACATCGAAAACATGCATGAGAAACCCAGAAGATGGTACACCGTGTGATCGGGAAACGTTTCTAAAACGCACCTCATTTCTCATCTCCTTGGGCTCGGGTTCGCCATTCCAGCCGCTTTACTAGCAATCTCCCTCCTTGGAGAATCAGCACCTTTAACCTCCTGTTCCGTACAGGTTGCAATTTGTCCTGAGGATGAACGGGAAGAGGGGGAACCAATGAGAGACTAGCTCTAGGTGTTGGGACAGGCACAGCTCACTCTATTTTCCCATCAGGAAGAAGAATTAACCACAGGCTCAGCCTGCGCCCGGAACCAGAATAGGGCCTGAAGCAATCCTGCGCTTTTGCGGCCAGCCTTCAAGAAAGCGAGTTGAAAAATGGAGCTCAGGGGCACTGCAATTCACAAACCTGCAGAGTTATAAATGATAACTCTCGTCCACAAATATATCGAGGGAAGGCAACGAAGAGGATTTGAAAGCAAGGCAGAATTGCAGGAAACAGATTTCAGGAGGTAGATTCGAATCGCCTTTAAAGCACAGGAAAAGCGGCGAAACCTCGACAATGATGCCCTTGGCCAAAAAGGGCGTATGCGTTTTTTCCTGAATATATTCAGGAAAAAACGCATACGCCCTTTTTGGCCAACCAAGCAACCTGGAAAGGCAAATCAGCGCTACAAAGAAGTCTCGCTTCCCATCGGTCAAAAGGGCCATGCTGAATAAAGTGTCAAAACCAGAAATGCAGGACAGGCCATGGAGAAACGGGAGCCTTGCTACGCTGATGGGCGGGATGTAAATTGCCAACAGCCACTCTGGAGAAGTGTACGGTGTGTCCTGAAACATCTAAACAACTCAGCTTACAGAGCATAGGGCACTTCCACTCATGGGCGTATAAATTGGGAAAACTAAAAATCAGCAAGACACAGGCACCCCAAAGTTTAGGGCTGCTCTGTTGACAAGAACCTCCACTTCGTTACACCTTAAATATCCCAGGAAAGAGGAAAATGGATAAAGAAGTTGTGGTCCTTATGTACAAAGGAATATCACTCAGCCATGAAATCAACCTCATAAGGCTAGTAGCAGCATGATGAGTGGATTTAGGTACGACGATTCTAAGTGAAATAAGTCACACAGAAAAAGACACTGATCCTAAGATATCACTTATAGAGGCAATGTAAAAACCGCTACACTTGAACTGAATTACAAAACAGAACAGAGTCACACGTTTAGAAAACACACTATGGCTGCTTAACGGGAAAGGTGAGATGGGGTGATGCATAAAACAAGGGTTTCAAATTAGCTCAGATACCGTTCCATAAACCCAATATGTAATAGACAAGACCTACTCCTTGCTCAGTGAACTGGACTCAAGACCCCCTATTCACCGCCCAAGATATATATCTGACTAGTAAGAATCTTAAAACCTATGTATTGATATCTCTCTGTAAGTGAGTCTAGTGGGTGTAAAGCAGCATAAACACAGCAGTGAAAAGCAGCTAAACCCCATTATAAAAATCAATTACTTTTAAAAACCCGTGAAACGAAGACAGTGAAAGAGAGAGAAATTCTTACCAAATTCGTTCAGGGGCTGTGATGCCACCTGTATTGACCATATCTAGACCCACAGCTGATTGAGACATAAGGGTGGACACTCAGGGGCTGAGAGGTTTGGTGAGGTTGGGGGAGCAAACGCAGACCCTTTAAAGGAATACTGCGTGGTACCCATCCCATGGGTCCCAAATCTCCAGGTTCAAGGGCATCTTCCTACATCGAAAACATGCATGAGAAACCCAGAAGATGGTACACCGTGTGATCGGGAAACGTTTCTAAAACGCTCCTCATTTCTCATCTCCTTGGGCTCGGGTTCGCCATTCCAGCCGCTTTACTAGCAATCTCCCTCCTTGGAGAATCAGCACCTTTAACCTCCTGTTCCGTACAGGTTGCAATTTGTCCTGAGGATGAACGGGAAGAGGGGGAACCAATGAGAGACTAGCTCTAGGTGTTGGGACAGGCACAGCTCACTCTATTTTCCCATCAGGAAGAAGAATTAACCACAGGCTCAGCCTGCGCCCGGAACCAGAATAGGGCCTGAAGCAATCCTGCGCTTTTGCGGCCAGCCTTCAAGAAAGCGAGTTGAAAAATGGAGCTCAGGGGCACTGCAATTCACAAACCTGCAGAGTTATAAATGATAACTCTCGTCCACAAATATATCGAGGGAAGGCAACGAAGAGGATTTGAAAGCAAGGCACAATTGCAGGAAACAGATTTCAGGAGGTAGATTCGAATCGCCTTTAAAGCACAGGAAAAGCTGCGAAACCTCGACAATGATGCCCTTGGCCAAAAAGGGCGTATGCGTTTTTTCCTGAATATATTCAGGAAAAAACGCATACGCCCTTTTTGGCCAACCAAGCAACCTGGAAAGGCAAATCAGCGCTACAAAGAAGTCTCGCTTCCCATCGGTCAAAAGGGCCATGCTGAATAAAGTGTCAAAACCAGAAATGCAGGACAGGCCATGGAGAAACGGGAGCCTTGCTACGCTGATGGGCGGGATGTAAATTGCCAACAGCCACTCTGGAGAAGTGTACGGTGTGTCCTGAAACATCTAAACAACTCAGCTTACAGAGCATAGGGCACTTCCACTCATGGGCTTATAAATTGGGAAAACTAAAAATCAGCAAGACACAGGCACCCCAAAGTTTAGGGCTGCTCTGTTGACAAGAACCTCCACTTCGTTACACCTTAAATATCCCAGGAAAGAGGAAAATGGATAAAGAAGTTGTGGTCCTTATGTACAAAGGAATATCACTCAGCCATGAAATCAACGTCATAAGGCTAGTAGCAGCATGATGAGTGGATTTAGGTACGACGATTGTAAGTGAAATAAGTCACAGAGAAAAAGACACTTATCAGAAGATATCACTTATAGAGGGAATGTAAAAACCGCTACACATGAACTGAATTACAAAACAGAACAGAGTCACACGTTTAGAAAACACACTATGGCTGCTTAACGGGAAAGGTGAGATGGGGTGATGCATAAAACAAGGGTTTCAAATTAGCTCAGATACCGTTCCATAAACCCAATATGTAATAGACAAGACCTACTCCTTGCTCAGTGAACTGGACTCAAGACCCCCTATTCACCGCCCAAGAATATATCTGACTAGTAAGAATCTTAAAACCTATGTATTGATATCTCTCTGTAAGTGAGTCTAGTGGGTGTAAAGCAGCATAAACACAGCAGTGAAAAGCAGCTAAACCCCATTATAAAAATCAATTACTTTTAAAAACCCGTGAAACAAAGACAGTGAAAGAGAGAGAAATTCTTAACAAATTCGTTCAGGGGCTGTGATGCCACCTGGATTGACCATACCTAGACCCACAGGTGATTGAGACATAAGGGTGGACACTCAGGGGCTGAGAGGTTTGGTGAGGTTGGGGGAGCAAACGCAGACCCTTTAAAGGAATACTGCGTGGTACCCATCCCATGGGTCCCAAATCTCCTGGTTCAAGGGCATCTTCCTACATCGAAAACATGCATGAGAAACCCAGAAGATGGTACACCGTGTGATCGGGAAACGTTTCTAAAACGCACCTCATTTCTCATCTCCTTGGGCTCGGGTTCGCCATTCCAGCCGCTTTACTAGCAATCTCCCTCCTTGGAGAATCAGCACCTTTAACCTCCTGTTCCGTACAGGTTGCAATTTGTCCTGAGGATGAACGGGAAGAGGGGGAACCAATGAGAGACTAGCTCTACGTGTTGGGACAGGCACAGCTCACTCTATTTTCCCATCAGGAAGAAGAATTAACCACAGGCTCAGCCTGCGCCCGGAACCAGAATAGGGCCTGAAGCAATCCTGCGCTTTTGCGGCCAGCCTTCAAGAAAGCGAGTTGAAAAATGGAGCTCAGGGGCACTGCAATTCACAAACCTGCAGAGTTATAAATGATAACTCTCGTCCACAAATATATCGAGGGAAGGCAACGAAGAGGATTTGAAAGCAAGGCAGAATTGCAGGAAACAGATTTCAGGAGGTAGATTCGAATCGCCTTTAAAGAACAGGAAAAGCGGCGAAACCTCGACAATGATGCCCTTGGCCAAAAAGGGCGTATGCGTTTTTTCCTGAATATATTCAGGAAAAAACGCATACGCCCTTTTTGGCCAACCAAGCAACCTGGAAAGGCAAATCAGCGCTACAAAGAAGTCTCGCTTCCCATCGGTCAAAAGGGCCATGCTGAATAAAGTGTCAAAACCAGAAATGCAGGACAGGCCATGGAGAAACGGGAGCCTTGCTACGCTGATGGGCGGGATGTAAATTGCCAACAGCCACTCTGGAGAAGTGTACGGTGTGTCCTGAAACATCTAAACAACTCAGCTTACAGAGCATAGGGCACTTCCACTCATGGGCGTATAAATTGGGAAAACTAAAAATCAGCAAGACACAGGCACCCCAAAGTTTAGGGCTGCTCTGTTGACAAGAACCTCCACTTCGTTACACCTTAAATATCCCAGGAAAGAGGAAAATGGATAAAGAAGTTGTGGTCCTTATGTACAAAGGAATATCACTCAGCCATGAAATCAACCTCATAAGGCTAGTAGCAGCATGATGAGTGGATTTAGGTACGACGATTCTAAGTGAAATAAGTCACACAGAAAAAGACACTGATCCTAAGATATCACTTATAGAGGCAATGTAAAAACCGCTACACTTGAACTGAATTACAAAACAGAACAGAGTCACACGTTTAGAAAACACACTATGGCTGCTTAACGGGAAAGGTGAGATGGGGTGATGCATAAAACAAGGGTTTCAAATTAGCTCAGATACCGTTCCATAAACCCAATATGTAATAGACAAGACCTACTCCTTGCTCAGTGAACTGGACTCAAGACCCCCTATTCACCGCCCAAGATATATATCTGACTAGTAAGAATCTTAAAACCTATGTATTGATATCTCTCTGTAAGTGAGTCTAGTGGGTGTAAAGCAGCATAAACACAGCAGTGAAAAGCAGCTAAACCCCATTATAAAAATCAATTACTTTTAAAAACCCGTGAAACGAAGACAGTGAAAGAGAGAGAAATTCTTACCAAATTCGTTCAGGGGCTGTGATGCCACCTGTATTGACCATATCTAGACCCACAGCTGATTGAGACATAAGGGTGGACACTCAGGGGCTGAGAGGTTTGGTGAGGTTGGGGGAGCAAACGCAGACCCTTTAAAGGAATACTGCGTGGTACCCATCCCATGGGTCCCAAATCTCCAGGTTCAAGGGCATCTTCCTACATCGAAAACATGCATGAGAAACCCAGAAGATGGTACACCGTGTGATCGGGAAACGTTTCTAAAACGCTCCTCATTTCTCATCTCCTTGGGCTCGGGTTCGCCATTCCAGCCGCTTTACTAGCAATCTCCCTCCTTGGAGAATCAGCACCTTTAACCTCCTGTTCCGTACAGGTTGCAATTTGTCCTGAGGATGAACGGGAAGAGGGGGAACCAATGAGAGACTAGCTCTAGGTGTTGGGACAGGCACAGCTCACTCTATTTTCCCATCAGGAAGAAGAATTAACCACAGGCTCAGCCTGCGCCCGGAACCAGAATAGGGCCTGAAGCAATCCTGCGCTTTTGCGGCCAGCCTTCAAGAAAGCGAGTTGAAAAATGGAGCTCAGGGGCACTGCAATTCACAAACCTGCAGAGTTATAAATGATAACTCTCGTCCACAAATATATCGAGGGAAGGCAACGAAGAGGATTTGAAAGCAAGGCACAATTGCAGGAAACAGATTTCAGGAGGTAGATTCGAATCGCCTTTAAAGCACAGGAAAAGCTGCGAAACCTCGACAATGATGCCCTTGGCCAAAAAGGGCGTATGCGTTTTTTCCTGAATATATTCAGGAAAAAACGCATACGCCCTTTTTGGCCAACCAAGCAACCTGGAAAGGCAAATCAGCGCTACAAAGAAGTCTCGCTTCCCATCGGTCAAAAGGGCCATGCTGAATAAAGTGTCAAAACCAGAAATGCAGGACAGGCCATGGAGAAACGGGAGCCTTGCTACGCTGATGGGCGGGATGTAAATTGCCAACAGCCACTCTGGAGAAGTGTACGGTGTGTCCTGAAACATCTAAAAAACTCAGCTTACAGAGCATAGGGCACTTCCACTCATGGGCTTATAAATTGGGAAAACTAAAAATCAGCAAGACACAGGCACCCCAAAGTTTAGGGCTGCTCTGTTGACAAGAACCTCCACTTCGTTACACCTTAAATATCCCAGGAAAGAGGAAAATGGATAAAGAAGTTGTGGTCCTTATGTACAAAGGAATATCACTCAGCCATGAAATCAACGTCATAAGGCTAGTAGCAGCATGATGAGTGGATTTAGGTACGACGATTGTAAGTGAAATAAGTCACACAGAAAAAGACACTTATCAGAAGATATCACTTATCGAGGGAATGTAAAAACCGCTACACTTGAACTGAATTACAAAACAGAACAGAGTCACACGTTTAGAAAACACACTATGGCTGCTTATCGGGAAAGGTGAGATGGGGTGATGCATAAAACAAGGGTTTGAAATTAGCTCAGATACCGTTCCATAAACCCAATATGTAATAGACAAGACCTACTCCTTTCTCAGTGAACTGGACTCAAGACCCCCTATTCACCGCCCAAGAATATATCTGACTAGTAAGAATCTTAAAACCTATTTATTGATATCTCTCTGTAAGTGAGTCTAGTGGGTGTAAAGCAGCATAAACACAGCAGTGAAAAGCAGCTAAACCCCATTATAAAAATCAATTACTTTTAAAAACCCGTGAAACAAAGACAGTGAAAGAGAGAGAAATTCTTACCAAATTCGTTCACGGGCTGTGATGCCACCTGGATTGACCATACCTAGACCCACAGGTGATTGAGACATAAGGGTGGACACTCAGGGGCTGAGAGGTTTGGTGAGGTTGGGGGAGCAAACGCAGACCCTTTAAAGGAATACTGCGTGGTACCCATCCCATGGGTCCAAAATCTCCAGGTTCAAGGGCATCTTCCTACATCGAAAACATGCATGAGAAACCCAGAAGATGGTACACCGTGTGATCGGGAAACGTTTCTAAAACGCACCTCATTTCTCATCTCCTTGGGCTCGGGTTCGCCATTCCAGCCGCTTTACTAGCAATCTCCCTCCTTGGAGAATCAGCACCTTTAACCTCCTGTTCCGTACAG
Source organism: Balaenoptera acutorostrata (assembly GCF_949987535.1). Classification (NCBI taxonomy): domain Eukaryota; kingdom Metazoa; phylum Chordata; class Mammalia; order Artiodactyla; family Balaenopteridae; genus Balaenoptera; species Balaenoptera acutorostrata. The sequence continues at coordinate 133,525 of NW_026646035.1, read as the reverse complement.
GTTGCAATTTGTCCTGAGGATGAACGGGAAGAGGGGGAACCAATGAGAGACTAGCTCTAGGTGTTGGGACAGGCACAGCTCACTCTATTTTCCCATCAGGAAGAAGAATTAACCACAGGCTCAGCCTGCGCCCGGAACCAGAATAGGGCCTGAAGCAATCCTGCGCTTTTGCGGCCAGCCTTCAAGAAAGCGAGTTGAAAATGGAGATCAGGGGCACTGCAATTCACAAACCTGCAGAGTTATAAATGATAACTCTCGTCCACAAATATATCGAGGGAAGGCAACGAAGAGGATTTGAAAGCAAGGCACAATTGCAGGAAACAGATTTCAGGAGGTAGATTCGAATCGCCTTTAAAGCACAGGAAAAGCGGCGAAACCTCGACAATGATGCCCTTGGCCAAAAAGGGCGTATGCGTTTTTTCCTGAATATATTCAGGAAAAAACGCATACGCCCTTTTTGGCCAACCAAGCAACCTGGAAAGGCAAATCAGCGCTACAAAGAAGTCTCGCTTCCCATCGGTCAAAAGGGCCATGCTGAATAAAGTGTCAAAACCAGAAATGCAGGACAGGCCATGGAGAAACGGGAGCCTTGCTACGCTGATGGGCGGGATGTAAATTGCCAACAGCCACTCTGGAGAAGTGTACGGTGTGTCCTGAAACATCTAAACAACTCAGCTTACAGAGCATAGGGCACTTCCACTCATGGGCGTATAAATTGGGAAAACTAAAAATCAGCAAGACACAGGCACCCCAAAGTTTAGGGCTGCTCTGCTGACAAGAACCTCCACTTCGTTACACCTTAAATATCCCAGGAAAGAGGAAAATGGATAAAGAAGTTGTGGTCCTTATGTACAAAGGAATATCACTCAGCCATGAAATCAACCTCATAAGGCTAGTAGCAGCATGATGAGTGGATTTAGGTACGACGATTCTAAGTGAAATAAGTCACACAGAAAAAGACACTGATCCTAAGATATCACTTATAGAGGCAATGTAAAAACCGCTACACTTGAACTGAATTACAAAACAGAACAGAGTCACACGTTTAGAAAACACACTATGGCTGCTTAACGGGAAAGGTGAGATGGGGTGATGCATAAAACAAGGGTTTCAAATTAGCTCAGATACCGTTCCATAAACCCAATATGTAATAGACAAGACCTACTCCTTGCTCAGTGAACTGGACTCAAGACCCCCTATTCACCGCCCAAGAATATATCTGACTAGTAAGAATCTTAAAACCTATGTATTGATATCTCTCTGTAAGTGAGTCTAGTGGGTGTAAAGCAGCATAAACACAGCAGTGAAAAGCAGCTAAACCCCATTATAAAAATCAATTACTTTTAAAAACCCGTGAAACAAAGACAGTGAAAGAGAGAGAAATTCTTACCAAATTCGTTCACGGGCTGTGATGCCACCTGGATTGACCATACCTAGACCCACAGGTGATTGAGACATAAGGGTGGACACTCAGGGGCTGAGAGGTTTGGTGAGGTTGGGGGAGCAAACGCAGACCCTTTAAAGGAATACTGCGTGGTACCCATCCCATGGGTCCCAAATCTCCAGGTTCAAGGGCATCTTCCTACATCGAAAACATGCATGAGAAACCCAGAAGATGGTACACCGTGTGATCGGGAAACGTTTCTAAAACGCACCTCATTTCTCATCTCCTTGGGCTCGGGTTCGCCATTCCAGCCGCTTTACTAGCAATCTCCCTCCTTGGAGAATCAGCACCTTTAACCTCCTGTTCCGTACAGGTTGCAATTTGTCCTGAGGATGAACGGGAAGAGGGGGAACCAATGAGAGACTAGCTCTAGGTGTTGGGACAGGCACAGCTCACTCTATTTTCCCATCAGGAAGAAGAATTAACCACAGGCTCAGCCTGCGCCCGGAACCAGAATAGGGCCTGAAGCAATCCTGCGCTTTTGCGGCCAGCCTTCAAGAAAGCGAGTTGAAAAATGGAGCTCAGGGGCACTGCAATTCACAAACCTGCAGAGTTATAAATGATAACTCTCGTCCACAAATATATCGAGGGAAGGCAACGAAGAGGATTTGAAAGCAAGGCACAATTGCAGGAAACAGATTTCAGGAGGTAGATTCGAATCGCCTTTAAAGCACAGGAAAAGCGGCGAAACCTCGACAATGATGCCCTTGGCCAAAAAGGGCGTATGCGTTTTTTCCTGAATATATTCAGGAAAAAACGCATACGCCCTTTTTGGCCAACCAAGCAACCTGGAAAGGCAAATCAGCGCTACAAAGAAGTCTCGCTTCCCATCGGTCAAAAGGGCCATGCTGAATAAAGTGTCAAAACCAGAAATGCAGGACAGGCCATGGAGAAACGGGAGCCTTGCTACGCTGATGGGCGGGATGTAAATTGCCAACAGCCACTCTGGAGAAGTGTACGGTGTGTCCTGAAACATCTAAACAACTCAGCTTACAGAGCATAGGGCACTTCCACTCATGGGCGTATAAATTGGGAAAACTAAAAATCAGCAAGACACAGGCACCCCAAAGTTTAGGGCTGCTCTGCTGACAAGAACCTCCACTTCGTTACACCTTAAATATCCCAGGAAAGAGGAAAATGGATAAAGAAGTTGTGGTCCTTATGTACAAAGGAATATCACTCAGCCATGAAATCAACCTCATAAGGCTAGTAGCAGCATGATGAGTGGATTTAGGTACGACGATTCTAAGTGAAATAAGTCACACAGAAAAAGACACTGATCCTAAGATATCACTTATAGAGGCAATGTAAAAACCGCTACACTTGAACTGAATTACAAAACAGAACAGAGTCACACGTTTAGAAAACACACTATGGCTGCTTAACGGGAAAGGTGAGATGGGGTGATGCATAAAACAAGGGTTTCAAATTAGCTCAGATACCGTTCCATAAACCCAATATGTAATAGACAAGACCTACTCCTTGCTCAGTGAACTGGACTCAAGACCCCCTATTCACCGCCCAAGAATATATCTGACTAGTAAGAATCTTAAAACCTATGTATTGATATCTCTCTGTAAGTGAGTCTAGTGGGTGTAAAGCAGCATAAACACAGCAGTGAAAAGCAGCTAAACCCCATTATAAAAATCAATTACTTTTAAAAACCCGTGAAACGAAGACAGTGAAAGAGAGAGAAATTCTTACCAAATTCGTTCAGGGGCTGTGATGCCACCTGTATTGACCATATCTAGACCCACAGCTGATTGAGACATAAGGGTGGACACTCAGGGGCTGAGAGGTTTGGTGAGGTTGGGGGAGCAAACGCAGACCCTTTAAAGGAATACTGCGTGGTACCCATCCCATGGGTCCCAAATCTCCAGGTTCAAGGGCATCTTCCTACATCGAAAACATGCATGAGAAACCCAGAAGATGGTACACCGTGTGATCGGGAAACGTTTCTAAAACGCTCCTCATTTCTCATCTCCTTGGGCTCGGGTTCGCCATTCCAGCCGCTTTACTAGCAATCTCCCTCCTTGGAGAATCAGCACCTTTAACCTCCTGTTCCGTACAGGTTGCAATTTGTCCTGAGGATGAACGGGAAGAGGGGGAACCAATGAGAGACTAGCTCTAGGTGTTGGGACAGGCACAGCTCACTCTATTTTCCCATCAGGAAGAAGAATTAACCACAGGCTCAGCCTGCGCCCGGAACCAGAATAGGGCCTGAAGCAATCCTGCGCTTTTGCGGCCAGCCTTCAAGAAAGCGAGTTGAAAAATGGAGCTCAGGGGCACTGCAATTCACAAACCTGCAGAGTTATAAATGATAACTCTCGTCCACAAATATATCGAGGGAAGGCAACGAAGAGGATTTGAAAGCAAGGCACAATTGCAGGAAACAGATTTCAGGAGGTAGATTCGAATCGCCTTTAAAGCACAGGAAAAGCGGCGAAACCTCGACAATGATGCCCTTGGCCAAAAAGGGCGTATGCGTTTTTTCCTGAATATATTCAGGAAAAAACGCATACGCCCTTTTTGGCCAACCAAGCAACCTGGAAAGGCAAATCAGCGCTACAAAGAAGTCTCGCTTCCCATCGGTCAAAAGGGCCATGCTGAATAAAGTGTCAAAACCAGAAATGCAGGACAGGCCATGGAGAAACGGGAGCCTTGCTACGCTGATGGGCGGGATGTAAATTGCCAACAGCCACTCTGGAGAAGTGTACGGTGTGTCCTGAAACATCTAAACAACTCAGCTTACAGAGCATAGGGCACTTCCACTCATGGGCGTATAAATTGGGAAAACTAAAAATCAGCAAGACACAGGCACCCCAAAGTTTAGGGCTGCTCTGCTGACAAGAACCTCCACTTCGTTACACCTTAAATATCCCAGGAAAGAGGAAAATGGATAAAGAAGTTGTGGTCCTTATGTACAAAGGAATATCACTCAGCCATGAAATCAACCTCATAAGGCTAGTAGCAGCATGATGAGTGGATTTAGGTACGACGATTCTAAGTGAAATAAGTCACACAGAAAAAGACACTGATCCTAAGATATCACTTATAGAGGCAATGTAAAAACCGCTACACTTGAACTGAATTACAAAACAGAACAGAGTCACACGTTTAGAAAACACACTATGGCTGCTTAACGGGAAAGGTGAGATGGGGTGATGCATAAAACAAGGGTTTCAAATTAGCTCAGATACCGTTCCATAAACCCAATATGTAATAGACAAGACCTACTCCTTGCTCAGTGAACTGGACTCAAGACCCCCTATTCACCGCCCAAGAATATATCTGACTAGTAAGAATCTTAAAACCTATGTATTGATATCTCTCTGTAAGTGAGTCTAGTGGGTGTAAAGCAGCATAAACACAGCAGTGAAAAGCAGCTAAACCCCATTATAAAAATCAATTACTTTTAAAAACCCGTGAAACGAAGACAGTGAAAGAGAGAGAAATTCTTACCAAATTCGTTCAGGGGCTGTGATGCCACCTGTATTGACCATATCTAGACCCACAGCTGATTGAGACATAAGGGTGGACACTCAGGGGCTGAGAGGTTTGGTGAGGTTGGGGGAGCAAACGCAGACCCTTTAAAGGAATACTGCGTGGTACCCATCCCATGGGTCCCAAATCTCCAGGTTCAAGGGCATCTTCCTACATCGAAAACATGCATGAGAAACCCAGAAGATGGTACACCGTGTGATCGGGAAACGTTTCTAAAACGCTCCTCATTTCTCATCTCCTTGGGCTCGGGTTCGCCATTCCAGCCGCTTTACTAGCAATCTCCCTCCTTGGAGAATCAGCACCTTTAACCTCCTGTTCCGTACAGGTTGCAATTTGTCCTGAGGATGAACGGGAAGAGGGGGAACCAATGAGAGACTAGCTCTAGGTGTTGGGACAGGCACAGCTCACTCTATTTTCCCATCAGGAAGAAGAATTAACCACAGGCTCAGCCTGCGCCCGGAACCAGAATAGGGCCTGAAGCAATCCTGCGCTTTTGCGGCCAGCCTTCAAGAAAGCGAGTTGAAAAATGGAGCTCAGGGGCACTGCAATTCACAAACCTGCAGAGTTATAAATGATAACTCTCGTCCACAAATATATCGAGGGAAGGCAACGAAGAGGATTTGAAAGCAAGGCACAATTGCAGGAAACAGATTTCAGGAGGTAGATTCGAATCGCCTTTAAAGCACAGGAAAAGCGGCGAAACCTCGACAATGATGCCCTTGGCCAAAAAGGGCGTATGCGTTTTTTCCTGAATATATTCAGGAAAAAACGCATACGCCCTTTTTGGCCAACCAAGCAACCTGGAAAGGCAAATCAGCGCTACAAAGAAGTCTCGCTTCCCATCGGTCAAAAGGGCCATGCTGAATAAAGTGTCAAAACCAGAAATGCAGGACAGGCCATGGAGAAACGGGAGCCTTGCTACGCTGATGGGCGGGATGTAAATTGCCAACAGCCACTCTGGAGAAGTGTACGGTGTGTCCTGAAACATCTAAAAAACTCAGCTTACAGAGCATAGGGCACTACCACTCATGGGCTTATAAATTGGGAAAACTAAAAATCAGCAAGACACAGGCACCCCAAAGTTTAGGGCTGCTCTGTTGACAAGAACCTCCACTTCGTTACACCTTAAATATCCCAGGAAAGAGGAAAATGGATAAAGAAGTTGTGGTCCTTATGTACAAAGGAATATCACTCAGCCATGAAATCAACCTCATAAGGCTAGTAGCAGCATGATGAGTGGATATAGGTACGACGATTCTAAGTGAAATAAGTCACACAGAAAAAGACACTGATCCTAAGATATCACTTATAGAGGCAATGTAAAAACCGCTACACTTGAACTGAATTACAAAACAGAACAGAGTCACACGTTTAGAAAACACACTATGGCTGCTTAACGGGAAAGGTGAGATGGGGTGATGCATAAAACAAGGGTTTCAAATTAGCTCAGATACCGTTCCATAAACCCAATATGTAATAGACAAGACCTACTCCTTGCTCAGTGAACTGGACTCAAGACCCCCTATTCACCGCCCAAGAATATATCTGACTAGTAAGAATCTTAAAACCTATGTATTGATATCTCTCTGTAAGTGAGTCTAGTGGGTGTAAAGCAGCATAAACAGAGCAGTGAAAAGCAGCTAAACCCCATTATAAAAATCAATTACTTTTAAAAACCCGTGAAACGAAGACAGTGAAAGAGAGAGAAATTCTTACCAAATTCGTTCAGGGGCTGTGATGCCACCTGTATTGACCATATCTAGACCCACAGCTGATTGAGACATAAGGGTGGACACTCAGGGGCTGAGAGGTTTGGTGAGGTTGGGGGAGCAAACGCAGACCCTTTAAAGGAATACTGCGTGGTACCCATCCCATGGGTCCCAAATCTCCAGGTTCAAGGGCATCTTCCTACATCGAAAACATGCATGAGAAACCCAGAAGATGGTACACCGTGTGATCGGGAAAGGTTTCTAAAACGCTCCTCATTTCTCATCTCCTTGGGCTCGGGTTCGCCATTCCAGCCGCTTTACTAGCAATCTCCCTCCTTGGAGAATCAGCACCTTTAACCTCCTGTTCCGTACAGGTTGCAATTTGTCCTGAGGATGAACGGGAAGAGGGGGAACCAATGAGAGACTAGCTCTAGGTGTTGGGACAGGCACAGCTCACTCTATTTTCCCATCAGGAAGAAGAATTAACCACAGGCTCAGCCTGCGCCCGGAACCAGAATAGGGCCTGAAGCAATCCTGCGCTTTTGCGGCCAGCCTTCAAGAAAGCGAGTTGAAAAATGGAGCTCAGGGGCACTGCAATTCACAAACCTGCAGAGTTATAAATGATAACTCTCGTCCACAAATATATCGAGGGAAGGCAACGAAGAGGATTTGAAAGCAAGGCACAATTGCAGGAAACAGATTTCAGGAGGTAGATTCGAATCGCCTTTAAAGCACAGGAAAAGCGGCGAAACCTCGACAATGATGCCCTTGGCCAAAAAGGGCGTATGCGTTTTTTCCTGAATATATTCAGGAAAAAACGCATACGCCCTTTTTGGCCAACCAAGCAACCTGGAAAGGCAAATCAGCGCTACAAAGAAGTCTCGCTTCCCATCGGTCAAAAGGGCCATGCTGAATAAAGTGTCAAAACCAGAAATGCAGGACAGGCCATGGAGAAACGGGAGCCTTGCTACGCTGATGGGCGGGATGTAAATTGCCAACAGCCACTCTGGAGAAGTGTACGGTGTGTCCTGAAACATCTAAACAACTCAGCTTACAGAGCATAGGGCACTTCCACTCATGGGCTTATAAATTGGGAAAACTAAAAATCAGCAAGACACAGGCACCCCAAAGTTTAGGGCTGCTCTGTTGACAAGAACCTCCACTTCGTTACACCTTAAATATCCCAGGAAAGAGGAAAATGGATAAAGAAGTTGTGGTCCTTATGTACAAAGGAATATCACTCAGCCATGAAATCAACGTCATAAGGCTAGTAGCAGCATGATGAGTGGATTTAGGTACGACGATTGTAAGTGAAATAAGTCACAGAGAAAAAGACACTTATCAGAAGATATCACTTATAGAGGGAATGTAAAAACCGCTACACATGAACTGAATTACAAAACAGAACAGAGTCACACGTTTAGAAAACACACTATGGCTGCTTAACGGGAAAGGTGAGATGGGGTGATGCATAAAACAAGGGTTTGAAATTAGCTCAGATACCGTTCCATAAACCCAATATGTAATAGACAAGACCTACTCCTTGCTCAGTGAACTGGACTCAAGACCCCCTATTCACCGCCCAAGAATATATCTGACTAGTAAGAATCTTAAAACCTATGTATTGATATCTCTCTGTAAGTGAGTCTAGTGGGTGTAAAGCAGCATAAACACAGCAGTGAAAAGCAGCTAAACCCCATTATAAAAATCAATTACTTTTAAAAACCCGTGAAACAAAGACAGTGAAAGAGAGAAAAATTCTTAACAAATTCGTTCAGGGGCTGTGATGCCACCTGGATTGACCATACCTAGACCCACAGGTGATTGAGACATAAGGGTGGACACTCAGGGGCTGAGAGGTTTGGTGAGGTTGGGGGAGCAAACGCAGACCCTTTAAAGGAATACTGCGTGGTACCCATCCCATGGGTCCCAAATCTCCTGGTTCAAGGGCATCTTCCTACATCGAAAACATGCATGAGAAACCCAGAAGATGGTACACCGTGTGATCGGGAAACGTTTCTAAAACGCACCTCATTTCTCATCTCCTTGGGCTCGGGTTCGCCATTCCAGCCGCTTTACTAGCAATCTCCCTCCTTGGAGAATCAGCACCTTTAACCTCCTGTTCCGTACAGGTTGCAATTTGTCCTGAGGATGAACGGGAAGAGGGGGAACCAATGAGAGACTAGCTCTAGGTGTTGGGACAGGCACAGCTCACTCTATTTTCCCATCAGGAAGAAGAATTAACCACAGGCTCAGCCTGCGCCCGGAACCAGAATAGGGCCTGAAGCAATCCTGCGCTTTTGCGGCCAGCCTTCAAGAAAGCGAGTTGAAAAATGGAGCTCAGGGGCACTGCAATTCACAAACCTGCAGAGTTATAAATGATAACTCTCGTCCACAAATATATCGAGGGAAGGCAACGAAGAGGATTTGAAAGCAAGGCACAATTGCAGGAAACAGATTTCAGGAGGTAGATTCGAATCGCCTTTAAAGCACAGGAAAAGCGGCGAAACCTCGACAATGATGCCCTTGGCCAAAAAGGGCGTATGCGTTTTTTCCTGAATATATTCAGGAAAAAACGCATACGCCCTTTTTGGCCAACCAAGCAACCTGGAAAGGCAAATCAGCGCTACAAAGAAGTCTCGCTTCCCATCGGTCAAAAGGGCCATGCTGAATAAAGTGTCAAAACCAGAAATGCAGGACAGGCCATGGAGAAACGGGAGCCTTGCTACGCTGATGGGCGGGATGTAAATTGCCAACAGCCACTCTGGAGAAGTGTACGGTGTGTCCTGAAACATCTAAACAACTCAGCTTACAGAGCATAGGGCACTTCCACTCATGGGCGTATAAATTGGGAAAACTAAAAATCAGCAAGACACAGGCACCCCAAAGTTTAGGGCTGCTCTGTTGACAAGAACCTCCACTTCGTTACACCTTAAATATCCCAGGAAAGAGGAAAATGGATAAAGAAGTTGTGGTCCTTATGTACAAAGGAATATCACTCAGCCATGAAATCAACCTCATAAGGCTAGTAGCAGCATGATGAGTGGATTTAGGTACGACGATTCTAAGTGAAATAAGTCACACAGAAAAAGACACTGATCCTAAGATATCACTTATAGAGGCAATGTAAAAACCGCTACACTTGAACTGAATTACAAAACAGAACAGAGTCACACGTTTAGAAAACACACTATGGCTGCTTAACGGGAAAGGTGAGATGGGGTGATGCATAAAACAAGGGTTTCAAATTAGCTCAGATACCGTTCCATAAACCCAATATGTAATAGACAAGACCTACTCCTTGCTCAGTGAACTGGACTCAAGACCCCCTATTCACCGCCCAAGATATATATCTGACTAGTAAGAATCTTAAAACCTATGTATTGATATCTCTCTGTAAGTGAGTCTAGTGGGTGTAAAGCAGCATAAACACAGCAGTGAAAAGCAGCTAAACCCCATTATAAAAATCAATTACTTTTAAAAACCCGTGAAACGAAGACAGTGAAAGAGAGAGAAATTCTTACCAAATTCGTTCAGGGGCTGTGATGCCACCTGTATTGACCATATCTAGACCCACAGCTGATTGAGACATAAGGGTGGACACTCAGGGGCTGAGAGGTTTGGTGAGGTTGGGGGAGCAAACGCAGACCCTTTAAAGGAATACTGCGTGGTACCCATCCCATGGGTCCCAAATCTCCTGGTTCAAGGGCATCTTCCTACATCGAAAACATGCATGAGAAACCCAGAAGATGGTACACCGTGTGATCGGGAAACGTTTCTAAAACGCACCTCATTTCTCATCTCCTTGGGCTCGGGTTCGCCATTCCAGCCGCTTTACTAGCAATCTCCCTCCTTGGAGAATCAGCACCTTTAACCTCCTGTTCCGTACAGGTTGCAATTTGTCCTGAGGATGAACGGGAAGAGGGGGAACCAATGAGAGACTAGCTCTAGGTGTTGGGACAGGCACAGCTCACTCTATTTTCCCATCAGGAAGAAGAATTAACCACAGGCTCAGCCTGCGCCCGGAACCAGAATAGGGCCTGAAGCAATCCTGCGCTTTTGCGGCCAGCCTTCAAGAAAGCGAGTTGAAAAATGGAGCTCAGGGGCACTGCAATTCACAAACCTGCAGAGTTATAAATGATAACTCTCGTCCACAAATATATCGAGGGAAGGCAACGAAGAGGATTTGAAAGCAAGGCAGAATTGCAGGAAACAGATTTCAGGAGGTAGATTCGAATCGCCTTTAAAGCACAGGAAAAGCGGCGAAACCTCGACAATGATGCCCTTGGCCAAAAAGGGCGTATGCGTTTTTTCCTGAATATATTCAGGAAAAAACGCATACGCCCTTTTTGGCCAACCAAGCAACCTGGAAAGGCAAATCAGCGCTACAAAGAAGTCTCGCTTCCCATCGGTCAAAAGGGCCATGCTGAATAAAGTGTCAAAACCAGAAATGCAGGACAGGCCATGGAGAAACGGGAGCCTTGCTACGCTGATGGGCGGGATGTAAATTGCCAACAGCCACTCTGGAGAAGTGTACGGTGTGTCCTGAAACATCTAAACAACTCAGCTTACAGAGCATAGGGCACTTCCACTCATGGGCGTATAAATTGGGAAAACTAAAAATCAGCAAGACACAGGCACCCCAAAGTTTAGGGCTGCTCTGTTGACAAGAACCTCCACTTCGTTACACCTTAAATATCCCAGGAAAGAGGAAAATGGATAAAGAAGTTGTGGTCCTTATGTACAAAGGAATATCACTCAGCCATGAAATCAACGTCATAAGGCTAGTAGCAGCATGATGAGTGGATTTAGGTACGACGATTGTAAGTGAAATAAGTCACACAGAAAAAGACACTTATCAGAAGATATCACTTATCGAGGGAATGTAAAAACCGCTACACTTGAACTGAATTACAAAACAGAACAGAGTCACACGTTTAGAAAACACACTATGGCTGCTTATCGGGAAAGGTGAGATGGGGTGATGCATAAAACAAGGGTTTGAAATTAGCTCAGATACCGTTCCATAAACCCAATATGTAATAGACAAGACCTACTCCTTTCTCAGTGAACTGGACTCAAGACCCCCTATTCACCGCCCAAGAATATATCTGACTAGTAAGAATCTTAAAACCTATGTATTGATATCTCTCTGTAAGTGAGTCTAGTGGGTGTAAAGCAGCATAAACACAGCAGTGAAAAGCAGCTAAACCCCATTATAAAAATCAATTACTTTTAAAAACCCGTGAAACAAAGACAGTGAAAGAGAGAGAAATTCTTACCAAATTCGTTCACGGGCTGTGATGCCACCTGGATTGACCATACCTAGACCCACAGGTGATTGAGACATAAGGGTGGACACTCAGGGGCTGAGAGGTTTGGTGAGGTTGGGGGAGCAAACGCAGACCCTTTAAAGGAATACTGCGTGGTACCCATCCCATGGGTCCCAAATCTCCAGGTTCAAGGGCATCTTCCTACATCGAAAACATGCATGAGAAACCCAGAAGATGGTACACCGTGTGATCGGGAAACGTTTCTAAAACGCACCTCATTTCTCATCTCCTTGGGCTCGGGTTCGCCATTCCAGCCGCTTTACTAGCAATCTCCCTCCTTGGAGAATCAGCACCTTTAACCTCCTGTTCCGTACAGGTTGCAATTTGTCCTGAGGATGAACGGGAAGAGGGGGAACCAATGAGAGACTAGCTCTAGGTGTTGGGACAGGCACAGCTCACTCTATTTTCCCATCAGGAAGAAGAATTAACCACAGGCTCAGCCTGCGCCCGGAACCAGAATAGGGCCTGAAGCAATCCTGCGCTTTTGCGGCCAGCCTTCAAGAAAGCGAGTTGAAAATGGAGCTCAGGGGCACTGCAATTCACAAACCTGCAGAGTTATAAATGATAACTCTCGTCCACAAATATATCGAGGGAAGGCAACGAAGAGGATTTGAAAGCAAGGCACAATTGCAGGAAACAGATTTCAGGAGGTAGATTCGAATCGCCTTTAAAGCACAGGAAAAGCGGCGAAACCTCGACAATGATGCCCTTGGCCAAAAAGGGCGTATGCGTTTTTTCCTGAATATATTCAGGAAAAAACGCATACGCCCTTTTTGGCCAACCAAGCAACCTGGAAAGGCAAATCAGCGCTACAAAGAAGTCTCGCTTCCCATCGGTCAAAAGGGCCATGCTGAATAAAGTGTCAAAACCAGAAATGCAGGACAGGCCATGGAGAAACGGGAGCCTTGCTACGCTGATGGGCGGGATGTAAATTGCCAACAGCCACTCTGGAGAAGTGTACGGTGTGTCCTGAAACATCTAAACAACTCAGCTTACAGAGCATAGGGCACTTCCACTCATGGGCGTATAAATTGGGAAAACTAAAAATCAGCAAGACACAGGCACCCCAAAGTTTAGGGCTGCTCTGCTGACAAGAACCTCCACTTCGTTACACCTTAAATATCCCAGGAAAGAGGAAAATGGATAAAGAAGTTGTGGTCCTTATGTACAAAGGAATATCACTCAGCCGTGAAATCAACCTCATAAGGCTAGTAGCAGCATGATGAGTGGATTTAGGTACGACGATTCTAAGTGAAATAAGTCACACAGAAAAAGACACTGATCCTAAGATATCACTTATAGAGGCAATGTAAAAACCGCTACACTTGAACTGAATTACAAAACAGAACAGAGTCACACGTTTAGAAAACACACTATGGCTGCTTAACGGGAAAGGTGAGATGGGGTGATGCATAAAACAAGGGTTTCAAATTAGCTCAGATACCGTTCCATAAACCCAATATGTAATAGACAAGACCTACTCCTTGCTCAGTGAACTGGACTCAAGACCCCCTATTCACCGCCCAAGAATATATCTGACTAGTAAGAATCTTAAAACCTATGTATTGATATCTCTCTGTAAGTGAGTCTAGTGGGTGTAAAGCAGCATAAACACAGCAGTGAAAAGCAGCTAAACCCCATTATAAAAATCAATTACTTTTAAAAACCCGTGAAACAAAGACAGTGAAAGAGAGAGAAATTCTTACCAAATTCGTTCACGGGCTGTGATGCCACCTGGATTGACCATACCTAGACCCACAGGTGATTGAGACATAAGGGTGGACACTCAGGGGCTGAGAGGTTTGGTGAGGTTGGGGGAGCAAACGCAGACCCTTTAAAGGAATACTGCGTGGTACCCATCCCATGGGTCCCAAATCTCCAGGTTCAAGGGCATCTTCCTACATCGAAAACATGCATGAGAAACCCAGAAGATGGTACACCGTGTGATCGGGAAACGTTTCTAAAACGCACCTCATTTCTCATCTCCTTGGGCTCGGGTTCGCCATTCCAGCCGCTTTACTAGCAATCTCCCTCCTTGGAGAATCAGCACCTTTAACCTCCTGTTCCGTACAGGTTGCAATTTGTCCTGAGGATGAACGGGAAGAGGGGGAACCAATGAGAGACTAGCTCTAGGTGTTGGGACAGGCACAGCTCACTCTATTTTCCCATCAGGAAGAAGAATTAACCACAGGCTCAGCCTGCGCCCGGAACCAGAATAGGGCCTGAAGCAATCCTGCGCTTTTGCGGCCAGCCTTCAAGAAAGCGAGTTGAAAAATGGAGCTCAGGGGCACTGCAATTCACAAACCTGCAGAGTTATAAATGATAACTCTCGTCCACAAATATATCGAGGGAAGGCAACGAAGAGGATTTGAAAGCAAGGCAGAATTGCAGGAAACAGATTTCAGGAGGTAGATTCGAATCGCCTTTAAAGCACAGGAAAAGCGGCGAAACCTCGACAATGATGCCCTTGGCCAAAAAGGGCGTATGCGTTTTTTCCTGAATATATTCAGGAAAAAACGCATACGCCCTTTTTGGCCAACCAAGCAACCTGGAAAGGCAAATCAGCGCTACAAAGAAGTCTCGCTTCCCATCGGTCAAAAGGGCCATGCTGAATAAAGTGTCAAAACCAGAAATGCAGGACAGGCCATGGAGAAACGGGAGCCTTGCTACGCTGATGGGCGGGATGTAAATTGCCAACAGCCACTCTGGAGAAGTGTACGGTGTGTCCTGAAACATCTAAACAACTCAGCTTACAGAGCATAGGGCACTTCCACTCATGGGCGTATAAATTGGGAAAACTAAAAATCAGCAAGACACAGGCACCCCAAAGTTTAGGGCTGCTCTGCTGACAAGAACCTCCACTTCGTTACACCTTAAATATCCCAGGAAAGAGGAAAATGGATAAAGAAGTTGTGGTCCTTATGTACAAAGGAATATCACTCAGCCATGAAATCAACCTCATAAGGCTAGTAGCAGCATGATGAGTGGATTTAGGTACGACGATTCTAAGTGAAATAAGTCACACAGAAAAAGACACTGATCCTAAGATATCACTTATAGAGGCAATGTAAAAACCGCTACACTTGAACTGAATTACAAAACAGAACAGAGTCACACGTTTAGAAAACACACTATGGCTGCTTAACGGGAAAGGTGAGATGGGGTGATGCATAAAACAAGGGTTTCAAATTAGCTCAGATACCGTTCCATAAACCCAATATGTAATAGACAAGACCTACTCCTTGCTCAGTGAACTGGACTCAAGACCCCCTATTCACCGCCCAAGAATATATCTGACTAGTAAGAATCTTAAAACCTATGTATTGATATCTCTCTGTAAGTGAGTCTAGTGGGTGTAAAGCAGCATAAACACAGCAGTGAAAAGCAGCTAAACCCCATTATAAAAATCAATTACTTTTAAAAACCCGTGAAACAAAGACAGTGAAAGAGAGAGAAATTCTTACCAAATTCGTTCACGGGCTGTGATGCCACCTGGATTGACCATACCTAGACCCACAGGTGATTGAGACATAAGGGTGGACACTCAGGGGCTGAGAGGTTTGGTGAGGTTGGGGGAGCAAACGCAGACCCTTTAAAGGAATACTGCGTGGTACCCATCCCATGGGTCCCAAATCTCCAGGTTCAAGGGCATCTTCCTACATCGAAAACATGCATGAGAAACCCAGAAGATGGTACACCGTGTGATCGGGAAACGTTTCTAAAACGCACCTCATTTCTCATCTCCTTGGGCTCGGGTTCGCCATTCCAGCCGCTTTACTAGCAATCTCCCTCCTTGGAGAATCAGCACCTTTAACCTCCTGTTCCGTACAGGTTGCAATTTGTCCTGAGGATGAACGGGAAGAGGGGGAACCAATGAGAGACTAGCTCTAGGTGTTGGGACAGGCACAGCTCACTCTATTTTCCCATCAGGAAGAAGAATTAACCAGAGGCTCAGCCTGCGCCCGGAACCAGAATAGGGCCTGAAGCAATCCTGCGCTTTTGCGGCCAGCCTTCAAGAAAGCGAGTTGAAAAATGGAGCTCAGGGGCACTGCAATTCACAAACCTGCAGAGTTATAAATGATAACTCTCGTCCACAAATATATCGAGGGAAGGCAACGAAGAGGATTTGAAAGCAAGGCACAATTGCAGGAAACAGATTTCAGGAGGTAGATTCGAATCGCCTTTAAAGCACAGGAAAAGCGGCGAAACCTCGACAATGATGCCCTTGGCCAAAAAGGGCGTATGCGTTTTTTCCTGAATATATTCAGGAAAAAACGCATACGCCCTTTTTGGCCAACCAAGCAACCTGGAAAGGCAAATCAGCGCTACAAAGAAGTCTCGCTTCCCATCGGTCAAAAGGGCCATGCTGAATAAAGTGTCAAAACCAGAAATGCAGGACAGGCCATGGAGAAACGGGAGCCTTGCTACGCTGATGGGCGGGATGTAAATTGCCAACAGCCACTCTGGAGAAGTGTAAGGTGTGTCCTGAAACATCTAAACAACTCAGCTTACAGAGCATAGGGCACTTCCACTCATGGGCGTATAAATTGGGAAAACTAAAAATCAGCAAGACACAGGCACCCCAAAGTTTAGGGCTGCTCTGTTGACAAGAACCTCCACTTCGTTACACCTTAAATATCCCAGGAAAGAGGAAAATGGATAAAGAAGTTGTGGTCCTTATGTACAAAGGAATATCACTCAGCCATGAAATCAACCTCATAAGGCTAGTAGCAGCATGATGAGTGGATTTAGGTACGACGATTCTAAGTGAAATAAGTCACACAGAAAAAGACACTGATCCTAAGATATCACTTATAGAGGCAATGTAAAAACCGCTACACTTGAACTGAATTACAAAACAGAACAGAGTCACACGTTTAGAAAACACACTATGGCTGCTTAACGGGAAAGGTGAGATGGGGTGATGCATAAAACAAGGGTTTCAAATTAGCTCAGATACCGTTCCATAAACCCAATATGTAATAGACAAGACCTACTCCTTGCTCAGTGAACTGGACTCAAGACCCCCTATTCACCGCCCAAGAATATATCTGACTAGTAAGAATCTTAAAACCTATGTATTGATATCTCTCTGTAAGTGAGTCTAGTGGGTGTAAAGCAGCATAAACACAGCAGTGAAAAGCAGCTAAACCCCATTATAAAAATCAATTACTTTTAAAAACCCGTGAAACGAAGACAGTGAAAGAGAGAGAAATTCTTACCAAATTCGTTCAGGGGCTGTGATGCCACCTGTATTGACCATATCTAGACCCACAGCTGATTGAGACATAAGGGTGGACACTCAGGGGCTGAGAGGTTTGGTGAGGTTGGGGGAGCAAACGCAGACCCTTTAAAGGAATACTGCGTGGTACCCATCCCATGGGTCCCAAATCTCCAGGTTCAAGGGCATCTTCCTACATCGAAAACATGCATCAGAAACCCAGAAGATGGTACACCGTGTGATCGGGAAACGTTTCTAAAACGCTCCACATTTCTGATCTCCTTGGGCTCGGGTTCGCCATTCCAGCCGCTTTACTAGCAATCTCCCTCCTTGGAGAATCAGCACCTTTAACCTCCTGTTCCGTACAGGTTGCAATTTGTCCTGAGGATGAACGGGAAGAGGGGGAACCAATGAGAGACTAGCTCTAGGTGTTGGGACAGGCACAGCTCACTCTATTTTCCCATCAGGAAGAAGAATTAACCACAGGCTCAGCCTGCGCCCGGAACCAGAATAGGGCCTGAAGCAATCCTGCGCTTTTGCGGCCAGCCTTCAAGAAAGCGAGTTGAAAAATGGAGCTCAGGGGCACTGCAATTCACAAACCTGCAGAGTTGTAAATGATAACTCTCGTCCACAAATATATCGAGGGAAGGCAACGAAGAGGATTTGAAAGCAAGGCAGCATTGCAGGAAACAGATTTCAGGAGGTAGATTCGAATCGCCTTTAAAGCACAGGAAAAGCGGCGAAACCTCGACAATGATGCCCTTGGCCAAAAAGGGCGTATGCGTTTTTTCCTGAATATATTCCGGAAAAAACGCATACGCCCTTTTTGGCCAACCAAGCAACCTGGAAAGGCAAATCAGCGCTACAAAGAAGTCTCGCTTCCCATCGGTCAAAAGGGCCATGCTGAATAAAGTGTCAAAACCAGAAATGCAGGACAGGCCATGGAGAAACGGGAGCCTTGCTACGCTGATGGGCGGGATGTAAATTGCCAACAGCCACTCTGGAGAAGTGTACGGTGTGTCCTGAAACATCTAAACAACTCAGCTTACAGAGCATAGGGCACTTCCACTCATGGGCGTATAAATTGGGAAAACTAAAAATCAGCAAGACACAGGCACCCCAAAGTTTAAGGCTGCTCTGTTGACAAGAACCTCCACTTCGTTACACCTTAAATATCCCAGGAAAGAGGAAAATGGATAAAGAAGTTGTGGTCCTTATGTACAAAGGAATATCACTCAGCCATGAAATCAACATCATAAGGCTAGTAGCAGCATGATGAGTGGATTTAGGTACGACGATTCTAAGTGAAATAAGTCACACAGAAAAAGACACTGATCCTAAGATATCACTTATAGAGGGAATGTAAAAACCGCTACACTTGAACTGAATTACAAAACAGAATAGAGTCACACGTTTAGAAAACACACTATGGCTGCTTAACGGGAAAGGAGAGGTGGGGTGATGCATAAAACAAGGGTTTCAAATTAGCTCAGATACCGTTCCATAAACCCAATATGTAATAGACAAGACCTACTCCTTGCTCAGTGAACTGGACTCAACACCCCTTATTCACCGCCCAAGAATATATCTGACTAGTAAGAATGTTAAAACCTATGTATTGATATCTCTCTGTAAGTGAGACTTGTGGATGTAAAGCGGCATAAACACAGCAGTGAAAAGCAGCTAAACCCCATTACAAAAATCAATTACTGGGCTTCCCTGGTTGTGCAGTGTCTGAGAATCTGCCTGCTAATGCAGGAAACACGGGTTCGAGCCCTGGTCTGGGAAGATCCCACATGCCGTGGAGCAACTAGGCCCGTGAGCCACAACTACTGAGCCTGCGCGTCTGGAGCCTGTGCTCCGCAACAAGAGAGGCCACAATAGTGAGAGGCCCGCACACCGCCATGAAGAGTGGCCCCCACTTGCCACAACTGGAGAAAGCCCTAGCACAGAAACGAAGACCCAACATAGCAATCAATCAATCAATCAATCACTAAAGAAATCTTAAAAAAAAATTTGCTTATATTAAAAAAAAAACCATTACTTTAAAAAACCCGTGAAACAAAGACAGTGAAACAGAGAGAAATTCTTACCAAATTCGTTCAGGGGCTGTGTTGCCACCTGTATTGACCATATCTAGACCCACAGCTGATTGAGACATAAGGGTGGACACTCAGGGGCTGAGAGGTTTGGTGAGGTTGGGGGAGCAAACGCAGACCCTTTAAAGGAATACTGCGTGGTACCCATCCCATGGGTCCCAAATCTCCAGGTTCAAGGGCATCTTCCTACATCGAAAACATGCATGAGAAACCCAGAAGATGGTACACCGTGTGATCGGGAAACGTTTCTAAAACGCTCCTCATTTCTCATCTCCTTGGGCTCGGGTTCGCCATTCCAGCCGCTTTACTAGCAATCTCCCTCCTTGGAGAATCAGCACCTTTAACCTCCTGTTCCGTACAGGTTGCAATTTGTCCTGAGGATGAACGGGAAGAGGGGGAACCAATGAGAGACTAGCTCTAGGTGTTGGGACAGGCACAGCTCACTCTATTTTCCCATCAGGAAGAAGAATTAACCACAGGCTCAGCCTGCGCCCGGAACCAGAATAGGACCTGAAGCAATCCTGCGCTTTTGCGGCCAGCCTTCAAGAAAGCGAGTTGAAAAATGGAGCTCAGGGGCACTGCAATTCACAAACCTGCAGAGTTATAAATGATAACTCTCGTGCACAAATATATCGAGGGAAGGCAACGAAGAGGATTTGAAAGCAAGGCAGAATTGCAGGAAACAGATTTCAGGAGGTAGATTCGAATCGCCTTTAAAGCACAGGAAAAGCGGCGAAACCTCGACAATGATGCCCTTGGCCAAAAAGGGCGTATGCGTTTTTTCCTGAATATATTCAGGAAAAAACGCATACGCCCTTTTTGGCCAACCAAGCAACCTGGAAAGGCAAATCAGCGCTACAAAGAAGTCTCAATTCCCATCGGTCAAAAGGGCCATGCTGAATAAAGTGTCAAAACCAGAAATGCAGGACAGGCCATGGAGAAACGGGAGCCTTGCTACGCTGATGGGCGGGATGTAAATTGCCAACAGCCACTCTGGAGAAGTGTACGGTGTGTCCTGAAACATCTAAAAAACTCAGCTTACAGAGCATAGGGCACTTCCACTCATGGGCTTATAAATTGGGAAAACTAAAAATCAGCAAGACACAGGCACCCCAAAGTTTAGGGCTGCTCTGTTGACAAGAACCTCCACTTCGTTACACCTTAAATATCCCAGGAAAGAGGAAAATGGATAAAGAAGTTGTGGTCCTTATGTACAAAGGAATATCACTCAGCCATGAAATCAACCTCATAAGGCTAGTAGCAGCATGATGAGTGGATATAGGTACGACGATTCTAAGTGAAATAAGTCACACAGAAAAAGACACTGATCCTAAGATATCACTTATAGAGGCAATGTAAAAACCGCTACACTTGAACTGAATTACAAAACAGAACAGAGTCACACGTTTAGAAAACACACTATGGCTGCTTAACGGGAAAGGTGAGATGGGGTGATGCATAAAACAAGGGTTTCAAATTAGCTCAGATACCGTTCCATAAACCCAATATGTAATAGACAAGACCTACTCCTTGCTCAGTGAACTGGACTCAAGACCCCCTATTCACCGCCCAAGAATATATCTGACTAGTAAGAATCTTAAAACCTATGTATTGATATCTCTCTGTAAGTGAGTCTAGTGGGTGTAAAGCAGCATAAACAGAGCAGTGAAAAGCAGCTAAACCCCATTATAAAAATCAATTACTTTTAAAAACCCGTGAAACGAAGACAGTGAAAGAGAGAGAAATTCTTACCAAATTCGTTCAGGGGCTGTGATGCCACCTGTATTGACCATATCTAGACCCACAGCTGATTGAGACATAAGGGTGGACACTCAGGGGCTGAGAGGTTTGGTGAGGTTGGGGGAGCAAACGCAGACCCTTTAAAGGAATACTGCGTGGTACCCATCCCATGGGTCCCAAATCTCCAGGTTCAAGGGCATCTTCCTACATCGAAAACATGCATGAGAAACCCAGAAGATGGTACACCGTGTGATCGGGAAACGTTTCTAAAACGCTCCTCATTTCTCATCTCCTTGGGCTCGGGTTCGCCATTCCAGCCGCTTTACTAGCAATCTCCCTCCTTGGAGAATCAGCACCTTTAACCTCCTGTTCCGTACAGGTTGCAATTTGTCCTGAGGATGAACGGGAAGAGGGGGAACCAATGAGAGACTAGCTCTAGGTGTTGGGACAGGCACAGCTCACTCTATTTTCCCATCAGGAAGAAGAATTAACCACAGGCTCAGCCTGCGCCCGGAACCAGAATAGGGCCTGAAGCAATCCTGCGCTTTTGCGGCCAGCCTTCAAGAAAGCGAGTTGAAAAATGGAGCTCAGGGGCACTGCAATTCACAAACCTGCAGAGTTATAAATGATAACTCTCGTCCACAAATATATCGAGGGAAGGCAACGAAGAGGATTTGAAAGCAAGGCACAATTGCAGGAAACAGATTTCAGGAGGTAGATTCGAATCGCCTTTAAAGCACAGGAAAAGCGGCGAAACCTCGACAATGATGCCCTTGGCCAAAAAGGGCGTATGCGTTTTTTCCTGAATATATTCAGGAAAAAACGCATACGCCCTTTTTGGCCAACCAAGCAACCTGGAAAGGCAAATCAGCGCTACAAAGAAGTCTCGCTTCCCATCGGTCAAAAGGGCCATGCTGAATAAAGTGTCAAAACCAGAAATGCAGGACAGGCCATGGAGAAACGGGAGCCTTGCTACGCTGATGGGCGGGATGTAAATTGCCAACAGCCACTCTGGAGAAGTGTACGGTGTGTCCTGAAACATCTAAACAACTCAGCTTACAGAGCATAGGGCACTTCCACTCATGGGCGTATAAATTGGGAAAACTAAAAATCAGCAAGACACAGGCACCCCAAAGTTTAGGGCTGCTCTGCTGACAAGAACCTCCACTTCGTTACACCTTAAATATCCCAGGAAAGAGGAAAATGGATAAAGAAGTTGTGGTCCTTATGTACAAAGGAATATCACTCAGCCATGAAATCAACCTCATAAGGCTAGTAGCAGCATGATGAGTGGATTTAGGTACGACGATTCTAAGTGAAATAAGTCACACAGAAAAAGACACTGATCCTAAGATATCACTTATAGAGGCAATGTAAAAACCGCTACACTTGAACTGAATTACAAAACAGAACAGAGTCACACGTTTAGAAAACACACTATGGCTGCTTAACGGGAAAGGTGAGATGGGGTGATGCATAAAACAAGGGTTTCAAATTAGCTCAGATACCGTTCCATAAACCCAATATGTAATAGACAAGACCTACTCCTTGCTCAGTGAACTGGACTCAAGACCCCCTATTCACCGCCCAAGAATATATCTGACTAGTAAGAATCTTAAAACCTATGTATTGATATCTCTCTGTAAGTGAGTCTAGTGGGTGTAAAGCAGCATAAACACAGCAGTGAAAAGCAGCTAAACCCCATTATAAAAATCAATTACTTTTAAAAACCCGTGAAACGAAGACAGTGAAAGAGAGAGAAATTCTTACCAAATTCGTTCAGGGGCTGTGATGCCACCTGTATTGACCATATCTAGACCCACAGCTGATTGAGACATAAGGGTGGACACTCAGGGGCTGAGAGGTTTGGTGAGGTTGGGGGAGCAAACGCAGACCCTTTAAAGGAATACTGCGTGGTACCCATCCCATGGGTCCCAAATCTCCAGGTTCAAGGGCATCTTCCTACATCGAAAACATGCATGAGAAACCCAGAAGATGGTACACCGTGTGATCGGGAAAGGTTTCTAAAACGGTCCTCATTTCTCATCTCCTTGGGCTCGGGTTCGCCATTCCAGCCGCTTTACTAGCAATCTCCCTCCTTGGAGAATCAGCACCTTTAACCTCCTGTTCCGTACAGGTTGCAATTTGTCCTGAGGATGAACGGGAAGAGGGGGAACCAATGAGAGACTAGCTCTAGGTGTTGGGACAGGCACAGCTCACTCTATTTTCCCATCAGGAAGAAGAATTAACCACAGGCTCAGCCTGCGCCCGGAACCAGAATAGGGCCTGAAGCAATCCTGCGCTTTTGCGGCCAGCCTTCAAGAAAGCGAGTTGAAAAATGGAGCTCAGGGGCACTGCAATTCACAAACCTGCAGAGTTATAAATGATAACTCTCGTCCACAAATATATCGAGGGAAGGCAACGAAGAGGATTTGAAAGCAAGGCACAATTGCAGGAAACAGATTTCAGGAGGTAGATTCGAATCGCCTTTAAAGCACAGGAAAAGCGGCGAAACCTCGACAATGATGCCCTTGGCCAAAAAGGGCGTATGCGTTTTTTCCTGAATATATTCAGGAAAAAACGCATACGCCCTTTTTGGCCAACCAAGCAACCTGGAAAGGCAAATCAGCGCTACAAAGAAGTCTCGCTTCCCATCGGTCAAAAGGGCCATGCTGAATAAAGTGTCAAAACCAGAAATGCAGGACAGGCCATGGAGAAACGGGAGCCTTGCTACGCTGATGGGCGGGATGTAAATTGCCAACAGCCACTCTGGAGAAGTGTACGGTGTGTCCTGAAACATCTAAAAAACTCAGCTTACAGAGCATAGGGCACTTCCACTCATGGGCTTATAAATTGGGAAAACTAAAAATCAGCAAGACACAGGCACCCCAAAGTTTAGGGCTGCTCTGTTGACAAGAACCTCCACTTCGTTACACCTTAAATATCCCAGGAAAGAGGAAAATGGATAAAGAAGTTGTGGTCCTTATGTACAAAGGAATATCACTCAGCCATGAAATCAACCTCATAAGGCTAGTAGCAGCATGATGAGTGGATATAGGTACGACGATTCTAAGTGAAATAAGTCACACAGAAAAAGACACTGATCCTAAGATATCACTTATAGAGGCAATGTAAAAACCGCTACACTTGAACTGAATTACAAAACAGAACAGAGTCACACGTTTAGAAAACACACTATGGCTGCTTAACGGGAAAGGTGAGATGGGGTGATGCATAAAACAAGGGTTTCAAATTAGCTCAGATACCGTTCCATAAACCCAATATGTAATAGACAAGACCTACTCCTTGCTCAGTGAACTGGACTCAAGACCCCCTATTCACCGCCCAAGAATATATCTGACTAGTAAGAATCTTAAAACCTATGTATTGATATCTCTCTGTAAGTGAGTCTAGTGGGTGTAAAGCAGCATAAACACAGCAGTGAAAAGCAGCTAAACCCCATTATAAAAATCAATTACTTTTAAAAACCCGTGAAACGAAGACAGTGAAAGAGAGAGAAATTCTTACCAAATTCGTTCAGGGGCTGTGATGCCACCTGTATTGACCATATCTAGACCCACAGCTGATTGAGACATAAGGGTGGACACTCAGGGGCTGAGAGGTTTGGTGAGGTTGGGGGAGCAAACGCAGACCCTTTAAAGGAATACTGCGTGGTACCCATCCCATGGGTCCCAAATCTCCAGGTTCAAGGGCATCTTCCTACATCGAAAACATGCATGAGAAACCCAGAAGATGGTACACCGTGTGATCGGGAAACGTTTCTAAAACGCTCCTCATTTCTCATCTCCTTGGGCTCGGGTTCGCCATTCCAGCCGCTTTACTAGCAATCTCCCTCCTTGGAGAATCAGCACCTTTAACCTCCTGTTCCGTACAGGTTGCAATTTGTCCTGAGGATGAACGGGAAGAGGGGGAACCAATGAGAGACTAGCTCTAGGTGTTGGGACAGGCACAGCTCACTCTATTTTCCCATCAGGAAGAAGAATTAACCACAGGCTCAGCCTGCGCCCGGAACCAGAATAGGGCCTGAAGCAATCCTGCGCTTTTGCGGCCAGCCTTCAAGAAAGCGAGTTGAAAAATGGAGCTCAGGGGCACTGCAATTCACAAACCTGCAGAGTTATAAATGATAACTCTCGTCCACAAATATATCGAGGGAAGGCAACGAAGAGGATTTGAAAGCAAGGCACAATTGCAGGAAACAGATTTCAGGAGGTAGATTCGAATCGCCTTTAAAGCACAGGAAAAGCGGCGAAACCTCGACAATGATGCCCTTGGCCAAAAAGGGCGTATGCGTTTTTTCCTGAATATATTCAGGAAAAAACGCATACGCCCTTTTTGGCCAACCAAGCAACCTGGAAAGGCAAATCAGCGCTACAAAGAAGTCTCGCTTCCCATCGGTCAAAAGGGCCATGCTGAATAAAGTGTCAAAACCAGAAATGCAGGACAGGCCATGGAGAAACGGGAGCCTTGCTACGCTGATGGGCGGGATGTAAATTGCCAACAGCCACTCTGGAGAAGTGTACGGTGTGTCCTGAAACATCTAAACAACTCAGCTTACAGAGCATAGGGCACTTCCACTCATGGGCTTATAAATTGGGAAAACTAAAAATCAGCAAGACACAGGCACCCCAAAGTTTAGGGCTGCTCTGTTGACAAGAACCTCCACTTCGTTACACCTTAAATATCCCAGGAAAGAGGAAAATGGATAAAGAAGTTGTGGTCCTTATGTACAAAGGAATATCACTCAGCCATGAAATCAACGTCATAAGGCTAGTAGCAGCATGATGAGTGGATTTAGGTACGACGATTGTAAGTGAAATAAGTCACAGAGAAAAAGACACTTATCAGAAGATATCACTTATAGAGGGAATGTAAAAACCGCTACACATGAACTGAATTACAAAACAGAACAGAGTCACACGTTTAGAAAACACACTATGGCTGCTTAACGGGAAAGGTGAGATGGGGTGATGCATAAAACAAGGGTTTGAAATTAGCTCAGATACCGTTCCATAAACCCAATATGTAATAGACAAGACCTACTCCTTGCTCAGTGAACTGGACTCAAGACCCCCTATTCACCGCCCAAGAATATATCTGACTAGTAAGAATCTTAAAACCTATGTATTGATATCTCTCTGTAAGTGAGTCTAGTGGGTGTAAAGCAGCATAAACACAGCAGTGAAAAGCAGCTAAACCCCATTATAAAAATCAATTACTTTTAAAAACCCGTGAAACAAAGACAGTGAAAGAGAGAAAAATTCTTAACAAATTCGTTCAGGGGCTGTGATGCCACCTGGATTGACAATACCTAGACCCACAGGTGATTGAGACATAAGGGTGGACACTCAGGGGCTGAGAGGTTTGGTGAGGTTGGGGGAGCAAACGCAGACCCTTTAAAGGAATACTGCGTGGTACCCATCCCATGGGTCCCAAATCTCCAGGTTCAAGGGCATCTTCCTACATCGAAAACATGCATGAGAAACCCAGAAGATGGTACACCGTGTGATCGGGAAACGTTTCTAAAACGCTCCTCATTTCTCATCTCCTTGGGCTCGGGTTCGCCATTCCAGCCGCTTTACTAGCAATCTCCCTCCTTGGAGAATCAGCACCTTTAACCTCCTGTTCCGTACAGGTTGCAATTTGTCCTGAGGATGAACGGGAAGAGGGGGAACCAATGAGAGACTAGCTCTAGGTGTTGGGACAGGCACAGCTCACTCTATTTTCCCATCAGGAAGAAGAATTAACCACAGGCTCAGCCTGCGCCCGGAACCAGAATAGGGCCTGAAGCAATCCTGCGCTTTTGCGGCCAGCCTTCAAGAAAGCGAGTTGAAAAATGGAGCTCAGGGGCACTGCAATTCACAAACCTGCAGAGTTATAAATGATAACTCTCGTCCACAAATATATCGAGGGAAGGCAACGAAGAGGATTTGAAAGCAAGGCAGAATTGCAGGAAACAGATTTCAGGAGGTAGATTCGAATCGCCTTTAAAGCACAGGAAAAGCGGCGAAACCTCGACAATGATGCCCTTGGCCAAAAAGGGCGTATGCGTTTTTTCCTGAATATATTCAGGAAAAAACGCATACGCCCTTTTTGGCCAACCAAGCAACCTGGAAAGGCAAATCAGCGCTACAAAGAAGTCTCGCTTCCCATCGGTCAAAAGGGCCATGCTGAATAAAGTGTCAAAACCAGAAATGCAGGACAGGCCATGGAGAAACGGGAGCCTTGCTACGCTGATGGGCGGGATGTAAATTGCCAACAGCCACTCTGGAGAAGTGTACGGTGTGTCCTGAAACATCTAAACAACTCAGCTTACAGAGCATAGGGCACTTCCACTCATGGGCGTATAAATTGGGAAAACTAAAAATCAGCAAGACACAGGCACCCCAAAGTTTAGGGCTGCTCTGTTGACAAGAACCTCCACTTCGTTACACCTTAAATATCCCAGGAAAGAGGAAAATGGATAAAGAAGTTGTGGTCCTTATGTACAAAGGAATATCACTCAGCCATGAAATCAACCTCATAAGGCTAGTAGCAGCATGATGAGTGGATTTAGGTACGACGATTCTAAGTGAAATAAGTCACACAGAAAAAGACACTGATCCTAAGATATCACTTATAGAGGCAATGTAAAAACCGCTACACTTGAACTGAATTACAAAACAGAACAGAGTCACACGTTTAGAAAACACACTATGGCTGCTTAACGGGAAAGGTGAGATGGGGTGATGCATAAAACAAGGGTTTCAAATTAGCTCAGATACCGTTCCATAAACCCAATATGTAATAGACAAGACCTACTCCTTGCTCAGTGAACTGGACTCAAGACCCCCTATTCACCGCCCAAGATATATATCTGACTAGTAAGAATCTTAAAACCTATGTATTGATATCTCTCTGTAAGTGAGTCTAGTGGGTGTAAAGCAGCATAAACACAGCAGTGAAAAGCAGCTAAACCCCATTATAAAAATCAATTACTTTTAAAAACCCGTGAAACGAAGACAGTGAAAGAGAGAGAAATTCTTACCAAATTCGTTCAGGGGCTGTGATGCCACCTGTATTGACCATATCTAGACCCACAGCTGATTGAGACATAAGGGTGGACACTCAGGGGCTGAGAGGTTTGGTGAGGTTGGGGGAGCAAACGCAGACCCTTTAAAGGAATACTGCGTGGTACCCATCCCATGGGTCCCAAATCTCCAGGTTCAAGGGCATCTTCCTACATCGAAAACATGCATGAGAAACCCAGAAGATGGTACACCGTGTGATCGGGAAACGTTTCTAAAACGCTCCTCATTTCTCATCTCCTTGGGCTCGGGTTCGCCATTCCAGCCGCTTTACTAGCAATCTCCCTCCTTGGAGAATCAGCACCTTTAACCTCCTGTTCCGTACAGGTTGCAATTTGTCCTGAGGATGAACGGGAAGAGGGGGAACCAATGAGAGACTAGCTCTAGGTGTTGGGACAGGCACAGCTCACTCTATTTTCCCATCAGGAAGAAGAATTAACCACAGGCTCAGCCTGCGCCCGGAACCAGAATAGGGCCTGAAGCAATCCTGCGCTTTTGCGGCCAGCCTTCAAGAAAGCGAGTTGAAAAATGGAGCTCAGGGGCACTGCAATTCACAAACCTGCAGAGTTATAAATGATAACTCTCGTCCACAAATATATCGAGGGAAGGCAACGAAGAGGATTTGAAAGCAAGGCACAATTGCAGGAAACAGATTTCAGGAGGTAGATTCGAATCGCCTTTAAAGCACAGGAAAAGCTGCGAAACCTCGACAATGATGCCCTTGGCCAAAAAGGGCGTATGCGTTTTTTCCTGAATATATTCAGGAAAAAACGCATACGCCCTTTTTGGCCAACCAAGCAACCTGGAAAGGCAAATCAGCGCTACAAAGAAGTCTCGCTTCCCATCGGTCAAAAGGGCCATGCTGAATAAAGTGTCAAAACCAGAAATGCAGGACAGGCCATGGAGAAACGGGAGCCTTGCTACGCTGATGGGCGGGATGTAAATTGCCAACAGCCACTCTGGAGAAGTGTACGGTGTGTCCTGAAACATCTAAACAACTCAGCTTACAGAGCATAGGGCACTTCCACTCATGGGCTTATAAATTGGGAAAACTAAAAATCAGCAAGACACAGGCACCCCAAAGTTTAGGGCTGCTCTGTTGACAAGAACCTCCACTTCGTTACACCTTAAATATCCCAGGAAAGAGGAAAATGGATAAAGAAGTTGTGGTCCTTATGTACAAAGGAATATCACTCAGCCATGAAATCAACGTCATAAGGCTAGTAGCAGCATGATGAGTGGATTTAGGTACGACGATTGTAAGTGAAATAAGTCACAGAGAAAAAGACACTTATCAGAAGATATCACTTATAGAGGGAATGTAAAAACCGCTACACATGAACTGAATTACAAAACAGAACAGAGTCACACGTTTAGAAAACACACTATGGCTGCTTAACGGGAAAGGTGAGATGGGGTGATGCATAAAACAAGGGTTTCAAATTAGCTCAGATACCGTTCCATAAACCCAATATGTAATAGACAAGACCTACTCCTTGCTCAGTGAACTGGACTCAAGACCCCCTATTCACCGCCCAAGAATATATCTGACTAGTAAGAATCTTAAAACCTATGTATTGATATCTCTCTGTAAGTGAGTCTAGTGGGTGTAAAGCAGCATAAACACAGCAGTGAAAAGCAGCTAAACCCCATTATAAAAATCAATTACTTTTAAAAACCCGTGAAACAAAGACAGTGAAAGAGAGAGAAATTCTTAACAAATTCGTTCAGGGGCTGTGATGCCACCTGGATTGACCATACCTAGACCCACAGGTGATTGAGACATAAGGGTGGACACTCAGGGGCTGAGAGGTTTGGTGAGGTTGGGGGAGCAAACGCAGACCCTTTAAAGGAATACTGCGTGGTACCCATCCCATGGGTCCCAAATCTCCTGGTTCAAGGGCATCTTCCTACATCGAAAACATGCATGAGAAACCCAGAAGATGGTACACCGTGTGATCGGGAAACGTTTCTAAAACGCACCTCATTTCTCATCTCCTTGGGCTCGGGTTCGCCATTCCAGCCGCTTTACTAGCAATCTCCCTCCTTGGAGAATCAGCACCTTTAACCTCCTGTTCCGTACAGGTTGCAATTTGTCCTGAGGATGAACGGGAAGAGGGGGAACCAATGAGAGACTAGCTCTACGTGTTGGGACAGGCACAGCTCACTCTATTTTCCCATCAGGAAGAAGAATTAACCACAGGCTCAGCCTGCGCCCGGAACCAGAATAGGGCCTGAAGCAATCCTGCGCTTTTGCGGCCAGCCTTCAAGAAAGCGAGTTGAAAAATGGAGCTCAGGGGCACTGCAATTCACAAACCTGCAGAGTTATAAATGATAACTCTCGTCCACAAATATATCGAGGGAAGGCAACGAAGAGGATTTGAAAGCAAGGCACAATTGCAGGAAACAGATTTCAGGAGGTAGATTCGAATCGCCTTTAAAGAACAGGAAAAGCGGCGAAACCTCGACAATGATGCCCTTGGCCAAAAAGGGCGTATGCGTTTTTTCCTGAATATATTCAGGAAAAAACGCATACGCCCTTTTTGGCCAACCAAGCAACCTGGAAAGGCAAATCAGCGCTACAAAGAAGTCTCGCTTCCCATCGGTCAAAAGGGCCATGCTGAATAAAGTGTCAAAACCAGAAATGCAGGACAGGCCATGGAGAAACGGGAGCCTTGCTACGCTGATGGGCGGGATGTAAATTGCCAACAGCCACTCTGGAGAAGTGTACGGTGTGTCCTGAAACATCTAAACAACTCAGCTTACAGAGCATAGGGCACTTCCACTCATGGGCGTATAAATTGGGAAAACTAAAAATCAGCAAGACACAGGCACCCCAAAGTTTAGGGCTGCTCTGTTGACAAGAACCTCCACTTCGTTACACCTTAAATATCCCAGGAAAGAGGAAAATGGATAAAGAAGTTGTGGTCCTTATGTACAAAGGAATATCACTCAGCCATGAAATCAACCTCATAAGGCTAGTAGCAGCATGATGAGTGGATTTAGGTACGACGATTCTAAGTGAAATAAGTCACACAGAAAAAGACACTGATCCTAAGATATCACTTATAGAGGCAATGTAAAAACCGCTACACTTGAACTGAATTACAAAACAGAACAGAGTCACACGTTTAGAAAACACACTATGGCTGCTTAACGGGAAAGGTGAGATGGGGTGATGCATAAAACAAGGGTTTCAAATTAGCTCAGATACCGTTCCATAAACCCAATATGTAATAGACAAGACCTACTCCTTGCTCAGTGAACTGGACTCAAGACCCCCTATTCACCGCCCAAGATATATATCTGACTAGTAAGAATCTTAAAACCTATGTATTGATATCTCTCTGTAAGTGAGTCTAGTGGGTGTAAAGCAGCATAAACACAGCAGTGAAAAGCAGCTAAACCCCATTATAAAAATCAATTACTTTTAAAAACCCGTGAAACGAAGACAGTGAAAGAGAGAGAAATTCTTACCAAATTCGTTCAGGGGCTGTGATGCCACCTGTATTGACCATATCTAGACCCACAGCTGATTGAGACATAAGGGTGGACACTCAGGGGCTGAGAGGTTTGGTGAGGTTGGGGGAGCAAACGCAGACCCTTTAAAGGAATACTGCGTGGTACCCATCCCATGGGTCCCAAATCTCCAGGTTCAAGGGCATCTTCCTACATCGAAAACATGCATGAGAAACCCACAAGATGGTACACCGTGTGATCGGGAAACGTTTCTAAAACGCTCCTCATTTCTCATCTCCTTGGGCTCGGGTTCGCCATTCCAGCCGCTTTACTAGCAATCTCCCTCCTTGGAGAATCAGCACCTTTAACCTCCTGTTCCGTACAGGTTGCAATTTGTCCTGAGGATGAACGGGAAGAGGGGGAACCAATGAGAGACTAGCTCTAGGTGTTGGGACAGGCACAGCTCACTCTATTTTCCCATCAGGAAGAAGAATTAACCACAGGCTCAGCCTGCGCCCGGAACCAGAATAGGGCCTGAAGCAATCCTGCGCTTTTGCGGCCAGCCTTCAAGAAAGCGAGTTGAAAAATGGAGCTCAGGGGCACTGCAATTCACAAACCTGCAGAGTTATAAATGATAACTCTCGTCCACAAATATATCGAGGGAAGGCAACGAAGAGGATTTGAAAGCAAGGCACAATTGCAGGAAACAGATTTCAGGAGGTAGATTCGAATCGCCTTTAAAGCACAGGAAAAGCTGCGAAACCTCGACAATGATGCCCTTGGCCAAAAAGGGCGTATGCGTTTTTTCCTGAATATATTCAGGAAAAAACGCATACGCCCTTTTTGGCCAACCAAGCAACCTGGAAAGGCAAATCAGCGCTACAAAGAAGTCTCGCTTCCCATCGGTCAAAAGGGCCATGCTGAATAAAGTGTCAAAACCAGAAATGCAGGACAGGCCATGGAGAAACGGGAGCCTTGCTACGCTGATGGGCGGGATGTAAATTGCCAACAGCCACTCTGGAGAAGTGTACGGTGTGTCCTGAAACATCTAAACAACTCAGCTTACAGAGCATAGGGCACTTCCACTCATGGGCGTATAAATTGGGAAAACTAAAAATCAGCAAGACACAGGCACCCCAAAGTTTAGGGCTGCTCTGTTGACAAGAACCTCCACTTCGTTACACCTTAAATATCCCAGGAAAGAGGAAAATGGATAAAGAAGTTGTGGTCCTTATGTACAAAGGAATATCACTCAGCCATGAAATCAACCTCATAAGGCTAGTAGCAGCATGATGAGTGGATTTAGGTACGACGATTCTAAGTGAAATAAGTCACACAGAAAAAGACACTGATCCTAAGATATCACTTATAGAGGCAATGTAAAAACCGCTACACTTGAACTGAATTACAAAACAGAACAGAGTCACACGTTTAGAAAACACACTATGGCTGCTTAACGGGAAAGGTGAGATGGGGTGATGCATAAAACAAGGGTTTCAAATTAGCTCAGATACCGTTCCATAAACCCAATATGTAATAGACAAGACCTACTCCTTGCTCAGTGAACTGGACTCAAGACCCCCTATTCACCGCCCAAGATATATATCTGACTAGTAAGAATCTTAAAACCTATGTATTGATATCTCTCTGTAAGTGAGTCTAGTGGGTGTAAAGCAGCATAAACACAGCAGTGAAAAGCAGCTAAACCCCATTATAAAAATCAATTACTTTTAAAAACCCGTGAAACGAAGACAGTGAAAGA
Organism: Balaenoptera acutorostrata; assembly: GCF_949987535.1. Classification (NCBI taxonomy): domain Eukaryota; kingdom Metazoa; phylum Chordata; class Mammalia; order Artiodactyla; family Balaenopteridae; genus Balaenoptera; species Balaenoptera acutorostrata. Next base: position 100,169 of record NW_026646035.1, on the reverse strand, counting down.
GAGAGAAATTCTTACCAAATTCGTTCAGGGGCTGTGATGCCACCTGTATTGACCATATCTAGACCCACAGCTGATTGAGACATAAGGGTGGACACTCAGGGGCTGAGAGGTTTGGTGAGGTTGGGGGAGCAAACGCAGACCCTTTAAAGGAATACTGCGTGGTACCCATCCCATGGGTCCCAAATCTCCAGGTTCAAGGGCATCTTCCTACATCGAAAACATGCATGAGAAACCCAGAAGATGGTACACCGTGTGATCGGGAAACGTTTCTAAAACGCTCCTCATTTCTCATCTCCTTGGGCTCGGGTTCGCCATTCCAGCCGCTTTACTAGCAATCTCCCTCCTTGGAGAATCAGCACCTTTAACCTCCTGTTCCGTACAGGTTGCAATTTGTCCTGAGGATGAACGGGAAGAGGGGGAACCAATGAGAGACTAGCTCTAGGTGTTGGGACAGGCACAGCTCACTCTATTTTCCCATCAGGAAGAAGAATTAACCACAGGCTCAGCCTGCGCCCGGAACCAGAATAGGGCCTGAAGCAATCCTGCGCTTTTGCGGCCAGCCTTCAAGAAAGCGAGTTGAAAAATGGAGCTCAGGGGCACTGCAATTCACAAACCTGCAGAGTTATAAATGATAACTCTCGTCCACAAATATATCGAGGGAAGGCAACGAAGAGGATTTGAAAGCAAGGCACAATTGCAGGAAACAGATTTCAGGAGGTAGATTCGAATCGCCTTTAAAGCACAGGAAAAGCTGCGAAACCTCGACAATGATGCCCTTGGCCAAAAAGGGCGTATGCGTTTTTTCCTGAATATATTCAGGAAAAAACGCATACGCCCTTTTTGGCCAACCAAGCAACCTGGAAAGGCAAATCAGCGCTACAAAGAAGTCTCGCTTCCCATCGGTCAAAAGGGCCATGCTGAATAAAGTGTCAAAACCAGAAATGCAGGACAGGCCATGGAGAAACGGGAGCCTTGCTACGCTGATGGGCGGGATGTAAATTGCCAACAGCCACTCTGGAGAAGTGTACGGTGTGTCCTGAAACATCTAAAAAACTCAGCTTACAGAGCATAGGGCACTTCCACTCATGGGCTTATAAATTGGGAAAACTAAAAATCAGCAAGACACAGGCACCCCAAAGTTTAGGGCTGCTCTGTTGACAAGAACCTCCACTTCGTTACACCTTAAATATCCCAGGAAAGAGGAAAATGGATAAAGAAGTTGTGGTCCTTATGTACAAAGGAATATCACTCAGCCATGAAATCAACGTCATAAGGCTAGTAGCAGCATGATGAGTGGATTTAGGTACGACGATTGTAAGTGAAATAAGTCACACAGAAAAAGACACTTATCAGAAGATATCACTTATCGAGGGAATGTAAAAACCGCTACACTTGAACTGAATTACAAAACAGAACAGAGTCACACGTTTAGAAAACACACTATGGCTGCTTATCGGGAAAGGTGAGATGGGGTGATGCATAAAACAAGGGTTTGAAATTAGCTCAGATACCGTTCCATAAACCCAATATGTAATAGACAAGACCTACTCCTTTCTCAGTGAACTGGACTCAAGACCCCCTATTCACCGCCCAAGAATATATCTGACTAGTAAGAATCTTAAAACCTATGTATTGATATCTCTCTGTAAGTGAGTCTAGTGGGTGTAAAGCAGCATAAACACAGCAGTGAAAAGCAGCTAAACCCCATTATAAAAATCAATTACTTTTAAAAACCCGTGAAACAAAGACAGTGAAAGAGAGAGAAATTCTTACCAAATTCGTTCACGGGCTGTGATGCCACCTGGATTGACCATACCTAGACCCACAGGTGATTGAGACATAAGGGTGGACACTCAGGGGCTGAGAGGTTTGGTGAGGTTGGGGGAGCAAACGCAGACCCTTTAAAGGAATACTGCGTGGTACCCATCCCATGGGTCCCAAATCTCCAGGTTCAAGGGCATCTTCCTACATCGAAAACATGCATGAGAAACCCAGAAGATGGTACACCGTGTGATCGGGAAACGTTTCTAAAACGCACCTCATTTCTCATCTCCTTGGGCTCGGGTTCGCCATTCCAGCCGCTTTACTAGCAATCTCCCTCCTTGGAGAATCAGCACCTTTAACCTCCTGTTCCGTACAGGTTGCAATTTGTCCTGAGGATGAACGGGAAGAGGGGGAACCAATGAGAGACTAGCTCTAGGTGTTGGGACAGGCACAGCTCACTCTATTTTCCCATCAGGAAGAAGAATTAACCACAGGCTCAGCCTGCGCCCGGAACCAGAATAGGGCCTGAAGCAATCCTGCGCTTTTGCGGCCAGCCTTCAAGAAAGCGAGTTGAAAATGGAGCTCAGGGGCACTGCAATTCACAAACCTGCAGAGTTATAAATGATAACTCTCGTCCACAAATATATCGAGGGAAGGCAACGAAGAGGATTTGAAAGCAAGGCACAATTGCAGGAAACAGATTTCAGGAGGTAGATTCGAATCGCCTTTAAAGCACAGGAAAAGCGGCGAAACCTCGACAATGATGCCCTTGGCCAAAAAGGGCGTATGCGTTTTTTCCTGAATATATTCAGGAAAAAACGCATACGCCCTTTTTGGCCAACCAAGCAACCTGGAAAGGCAAATCAGCGCTACAAAGAAGTCTCGCTTCCCATCGGTCAAAAGGGCCATGCTGAATAAAGTGTCAAAACCAGAAATGCAGGACAGGCCATGGAGAAACGGGAGCCTTGCTACGCTGATGGGCGGGATGTAAATTGCCAACAGCCACTCTGGAGAAGTGTACGGTGTGTCCTGAAACATCTAAACAACTCAGCTTACAGAGCATAGGGCACTTCCACTCATGGGTGTATAAATTGGGAAAACTAAAAATCAGCAAGACACAGGCACCCCAAAGTTTAGGGCTGCTCTGCTGACAAGAACCTCCACTTCGTTACACCTTAAATATCCCAGGAAAGAGGAAAATGGATAAAGAAGTTGTGGTCCTTATGTACAAAGGAATATCACTCAGCCATGAAATCAACCTCATAAGGCTAGTAGCAGCATGATGAGTGGATTTAGGTACGACGATTCTAAGTGAAATAAGTCACACAGAAAAAGACACTGATCCTAAGATATCACTTATAGAGGCAATGTAAAAACCGCTACACTTGAACTGAATTACAAAACAGAACAGAGTCACACGTTTAGAAAACACACTATGGCTGCTTAACGGGAAAGGTGAGATGGGGTGATGCATAAAACAAGGGTTTGAAATTAGCTCAGATACCGTTCCATAAACCCAATATGTAATAGACAAGACCTACTCCTTGCTCAGTGAACTGGACTCAAGACCCCCTATTCACCGCCCAAGAATATATCTGACTAGTAAGAATCTTAAAACCTATGTATTGATATCTCTCTGTAAGTGAGTCTAGTGGGTGTAAAGCAGCATAAACACAGCAGTGAAAAGCAGCTAAACCCCATTATAAAAATCAATTACTTTTAAAAACCCGTGAAACAAAGACAGTGAAAGAGAGAGAAATTCTTACCAAATTCGTTCACGGGCTGTGATGCCACCTGGATTGACCATACCTAGACCCACAGGTGATTGAGACATAAGGGTGGACACTCAGGGGCTGAGAGGTTTGGTGAGGTTGGGGGAGCAAACGCAGACCCTTTAAAGGAATACTGCGTGGTACCCATCCCATGGGTCCCAAATCTCCAGGTTCAAGGGCATCTTCCTACATCGAAAACATGCATGAGAAACCCAGAAGATGGTACACCGTGTGATCGGGAAACGTTTCTAAAACGCACCTCATTTCTCATCTCCTTGGGCTCGGGTTCGCCATTCCAGCCGCTTTACTAGCAATCTCCCTCCTTGGAGAATCAGCACCTTTAACCTCCTGTTCCGTACAGGTTGCAATTTGTCCTGAGGATGAACGGGAAGAGGGGGAACCAATGAGAGACTAGCTCTAGGTGTTGGGACAGGCACAGCTCACTCTATTTTCCCATCAGGAAGAAGAATTAACCACAGGCTCAGCCTGCGCCCGGAACCAGAATAGGGCCTGAAGCAATCCTGCGCTTTTGCGGCCAGCCTTCAAGAAAGCGAGTTGAAAAATGGAGCTCAGGGGCACTGCAATTCACAAACCTGCAGAGTTATAAATGATAACTCTCGTCCACAAATATATCGAGGGAAGGCAACGAAGAGGATTTGAAAGCAAGGCACAATTGCAGGAAACAGATTTCAGGAGGTAGATTCGAATCGCCTTTAAAGCACAGGAAAAGCGGCGAAACCTCGACAATGATGCCCTTGGCCAAAAAGGGCGTATGCGTTTTTTCCTGAATATATTCAGGAAAAAACGCATACGCCCTTTTTGGCCAACCAAGCAACCTGGAAAGGCAAATCAGCGCTACAAAGAAGTCTCGCTTCCCATCGGTCAAAAGGGCCATGCTGAATAAAGTGTCAAAACCAGAAATGCAGGACAGGCCATGGAGAAACGGGAGCCTTGCTACGCTGATGGGCGGGATGTAAATTGCCAACAGCCACTCTGGAGAAGTGTACGGTGTGTCCTGAAACATCTAAACAACTCAGCTTACAGAGCATAGGGCACTTCCACTCATGGGCGTATAAATTGGGAAAACTAAAAATCAGCAAGACACAGGCACCCCAAAGTTTAGGGCTGCTCTGCTGACAAGAACCTCCACTTCGTTACACCTTAAATATCCCAGGAAAGAGGAAAATGGATAAAGAAGTTGTGGTCCTTATGTACAAAGGAATATCACTCAGCCATGAAATCAACCTCATAAGGCTAGTAGCAGCATGATGAGTGGATTTAGGTACGACGATTCTAAGTGAAATAAGTCACACAGAAAAAGACACTGATCCTAAGATATCACTTATAGAGGCAATGTAAAAACCGCTACACTTGAACTGAATTACAAAACAGAACAGAGTCACACGTTTAGAAAACACACTATGGCTGCTTAACGGGAAAGGTGAGATGGGGTGATGCATAAAACAAGGGTTTCAAATTAGCTCAGATACCGTTCCATAAACCCAATATGTAATAGACAAGACCTACTCCTTGCTCAGTGAACTGGACTCAAGACCCCCTATTCACCGCCCAAGAATATATCTGACTAGTAAGAATCTTAAAACCTATGTATTGATATCTCTCTGTAAGTGAGTCTAGTGGGTGTAAAGCAGCATAAACACAGCAGTGAAAAGCAGCTAAACCCCATTATAAAAATCAATTACTTTTAAAAACCCGTGAAACGAAGACAGTGAAAGAGAGAGAAATTCTTACCAAATTCGTTCAGGGGCTGTGATGCCACCTGTATTGACCATATCTAGACCCACAGCTGATTGAGACATAAGGGTGGACACTCAGGGGCTGAGAGGTTTGGTGAGGTTGGGGGAGCAAACGCAGACCCTTTAAAGGAATACTGCGTGGTACCCATCCCATGGGTCCCAAATCTCCAGGTTCAAGGGCATCTTCCTACATCGAAAACATGCATGAGAAACCCAGAAGATGGTACACCGTGTGATCGGGAAAGGTTTCTAAAACGGTCCTCATTTCTCATCTCCTTGGGCTCGGGTTCGCCATTCCAGCTGCTTTACTAGCAATCTCCCTCCTTGGAGAATCAGCACCTTTAACCTCCTGTTCCGTACAGGTTGCAATTTGTCCTGAGGATGAACGGGAAGAGGGGGAACCAATGAGAGACTAGCTCTAGGTGTTGGGACAGGCACAGCTCACTCTATTTTCCCATCAGGAAGAAGAATTAACCACAGGCTCAGCCTGCGCCCGGAACCAGAATAGGGCCTGAAGCAATCCTGCGCTTTTGCGGCCAGCCTTCAAGAAAGCGAGTTGAAAAATGGAGCTCAGGGGCACTGCAATTCACAAACCTGCAGAGTTATAAATGATAACTCTCGTCCACAAATATATCGAGGGAAGGCAACGAAGAGGATTTGAAAGCAAGGCAGCATTGCAGGAAACAGATTTCAGGAGGTAGATTCGAATCGCCTTTAAAGCACAGGAAAAGCGGCGAAACCTCGACAATGATGCCCTTGGCCAAAAAGGGCGTATGCGTTTTTTCCTGAATATATTCAGGAAAAAACGCATACGCCCTTTTTGGCCAACCAAGCAACCTGGAAAGGCAAATCAGCGCTACAAAGAAGTCTCGCTTCCCATCGGTCAAAAGGGCCATGCTGAATAAAGTGTCAAAACCAGAAATGCAGGACAGGCCATGGAGAAACGGGAGCCTTGCTACGCTGATGGGCGGGATGTAAATTGCCAACAGCCACTCTGGAGAAGTGTACGGTGTGTCCTGAAACATCTAAAAAACTCAGCTTACAGAGCATAGGGCACTTCCACTCATGGGCTTATAAATTGGGAAAACTAAAAATCAGCAAGACACAGGCACCCCAAAGTTTAGGGCTGCTCTGTTGACAAGAACCTCCACTTCGTTACACCTTAAATATCCCAGGAAAGAGGAAAATGGATAAAGAAGTTGTGGTCCTTATGTACAAAGGAATATCACTCAGCCATGAAATCAACCTCATAAGGCTAGTAGCAGCATGATGAGTGGATATAGGTACGACGATTCTAAGTGAAATAAGTCACACAGAAAAAGACACTGATCCTAAGATATCACTTATAGAGGCAATGTAAAAACCGCTACACTTGAACTGAATTACAAAACAGAACAGAGTCACACGTTTAGAAAACACACTATGGCTGCTTAACGGGAAAGGTGAGATGGGGTGATGCATAAAACAAGGGTTTCAAATTAGCTCAGATACCGTTCCATAAACCCAATATGTAATAGACAAGACCTACTCCTTGCTCAGTGAACTGGACTCAAGACCCCCTATTCACCGCCCAAGAATATATCTGACTAGTAAGAATCTTAAAACCTATGTATTGATATCTCTCTGTAAGTGAGTCTAGTGGGTGTAAAGCAGCATAAACAGAGCAGTGAAAAGCAGCTAAACCCCATTATAAAAATCAATTACTTTTAAAAACCCGTGAAACGAAGACAGTGAAAGAGAGAGAAATTCTTACCAAATTCGTTCAGGGGCTGTGATGCCACCTGTATTGACCATATCTAGACCCACAGCTGATTGAGACATAAGGGTGGACACTCAGGGGCTGAGAGGTTTGGTGAGGTTGGGGGAGCAAACGCAGACCCTTTAAAGGAATACTGCGTGGTACCCATCCCATGGGTCCCAAATCTCCAGGTTCAAGGGCATCTTCCTACATCGAAAACATGCATGAGAAACCCAGAAGATGGTACACCGTGTGATCGGGAAAGGTTTCTAAAACGCTCCTCATTTCTCATCTCCTTGGGCTCGGGTTCGCCATTCCAGCCGCTTTACTAGCAATCTCCCTCCTTGGAGAATCAGCACCTTTAACCTCCTGTTCCGTACAGGTTGCAATTTGTCCTGAGGATGAACGGGAAGAGGGGGAACCAATGAGAGACTAGCTCTAGGTGTTGGGACAGGCACAGCTCACTCTATTTTCCCATCAGGAAGAAGAATTAACCACAGGCTCAGCCTGCGCCCGGAACCAGAATAGGGCCTGAAGCAATCCTGCGCTTTTGCGGCCAGCCTTCAAGAAAGCGAGTTGAAAAATGGAGCTCAGGGGCACTGCAATTCACAAACCTGCAGAGTTATAAATGATAACTCTCGTCCACAAATATATCGAGGGAAGGCAACGAAGAGGATTTGAAAGCAAGGCACAATTGCAGGAAACAGATTTCAGGAGGTAGATTCGAATCGCCTTTAAAGCACAGGAAAAGCGGCGAAACCTCGACAATGATGCCCTTGGCCAAAAAGGGCGTATGCGTTTTTTCCTGAATATATTCAGGAAAAAACGCATACGCCCTTTTTGGCCAACCAAGCAACCTGGAAAGGCAAATCAGCGCTACAAAGAAGTCTCGCTTCCCATCGGTCAAAAGGGCCATGCTGAATAAAGTGTCAAAACCAGAAATGCAGGACAGGCCATGGAGAAACGGGAGCCTTGCTACGCTGATGGGCGGGATGTAAATTGCCAACAGCCACTCTGGAGAAGTGTACGGTGTGTCCTGAAACATCTAAACAACTCAGCTTACAGAGCATAGGGCACTTCCACTCATGGGCTTATAAATTGGGAAAACTAAAAATCAGCAAGACACAGGCACCCCAAAGTTTAGGGCTGCTCTGTTGACAAGAACCTCCACTTCGTTACACCTTAAATATCCCAGGAAAGAGGAAAATGGATAAAGAAGTTGTGGTCCTTATGTACAAAGGAATATCACTCAGCCATGAAATCAACGTCATAAGGCTAGTAGCAGCATGATGAGTGGATTTAGGTACGACGATTGTAAGTGAAATAAGTCACAGAGAAAAAGACACTTATCAGAAGATATCACTTATAGAGGGAATGTAAAAACCGCTACACATGAACTGAATTACAAAACAGAACAGAGTCACACGTTTAGAAAACACACTATGGCTGCTTAACGGGAAAGGTGAGATGGGGTGATGCATAAAACAAGGGTTTGAAATTAGCTCAGATACCGTTCCATAAACCCAATATGTAATAGACAAGACCTACTCCTTGCTCAGTGAACTGGACTCAAGACCCCCTATTCACCGCCCAAGAATATATCTGACTAGTAAGAATCTTAAAACCTATGTATTGATATCTCTCTGTAAGTGAGTCTAGTGGGTGTAAAGCAGCATAAACACAGCAGTGAAAAGCAGCTAAACCCCATTATAAAAATCAATTACTTGTAAAAACCCGTGAAACAAAGACAGTGAAAGAGAGAAAAATTCTTAACAAATTCGTTCAGGGGCTGTGATGCCACCTGGATTGACCATACCTAGACCCACAGGTGATTGAGACATAAGGGTGGACACTCAGGGGCTGAGAGGTTTGGTGAGGTTGGGGGAGCAAACGCAGACCCTTTAAAGGAATACTGCGTGGTACCCATCCCATGGGTCCCAAATCTCCTGGTTCAAGGGCATCTTCCTACATCGAAAACATGCATGAGAAACCCAGAAGATGGTACACCGTGTGATCGGGAAACGTTTCTAAAACGCACCTCATTTCTCATCTCCTTGGGCTCGGGTTCGCCATTCCAGCCGCTTTACTAGCAATCTCCCTCCTTGGAGAATCAGCACCTTTAACCTCCTGTTCCGTACAGGTTGCAATTTGTCCTGAGGATGAACGGGAAGAGGGGGAACCAATGAGAGACTAGCTCTAGGTGTTGGGACAGGCACAGCTCACTCTATTTTCCCATCAGGAAGAAGAATTAACCACAGGCTCAGCCTGCGCCCGGAACCAGAATAGGGCCTGAAGCAATCCTGCGCTTTTGCGGCCAGCCTTCAAGAAAGCGAGTTGAAAAATGGAGCTCAGGGGCACTGCAATTCACAAACCTGCAGAGTTATAAATGATAACTCTCGTCCACAAATATATCGAGGGAAGGCAACGAAGAGGATTTGAAAGCAAGGCACAATTGCAGGAAACAGATTTCAGGAGGTAGATTCGAATCGCCTTTAAAGCACAGGAAAAGCGGCGAAACCTCGACAATGATGCCCTTGGCCAAAAAGGGCGTATGCGTTTTTTCCTGAATATATTCAGGAAAAAACGCATACGCCCTTTTTGGCCAACCAAGCAACCTGGAAAGGCAAATCAGCGCTACAAAGAAGTCTCGCTTCCCATCGGTCAAAAGGGCCATGCTGAATAAAGTGTCAAAACCAGAAATGCAGGACAGGCCATGGAGAAACGGGAGCCTTGCTACGCTGATGGGCGGGATGTAAATTGCCAACAGCCACTCTGGAGAAGTGTACGGTGTGTCCTGAAACATCTAAACAACTCAGCTTACAGAGCATAGGGCACTTCCACTCATGGGCGTATAAATTGGGAAAACTAAAAATCAGCAAGACACAGGCACCCCAAAGTTTAGGGCTGCTCTGTTGACAAGAACCTCCACTTCGTTACACCTTAAATATCCCAGGAAAGAGGAAAATGGATAAAGAAGTTGTGGTCCTTATGTACAAAGGAATATCACTCAGCCATGAAATCAACCTCATAAGGCTAGTAGCAGCATGATGAGTGGATTTAGGTACGACGATTCTAAGTGAAATAAGTCACACAGAAAAAGACACTGATCCTAAGATATCACTTATAGAGGCAATGTAAAAACCGCTACACTTGAACTGAATTACAAAACAGAACAGAGTCACACGTTTAGAAAACACACTATGGCTGCTTAACGGGAAAGGTGAGATGGGGTGATGCATAAAACAAGGGTTTCAAATTAGCTCAGATACCGTTCCATAAACCCAATATGTAATAGACAAGACCTACTCCTTGCTCAGTGAACTGGACTCAAGACCCCCTATTCACCGCCCAAGATATATATCTGACTAGTAAGAATCTTAAAACCTATGTATTGATATCTCTCTGTAAGTGAGTCTAGTGGGTGTAAAGCAGCATAAACACAGCAGTGAAAAGCAGCTAAACCCCATTATAAAAATCAATTACTTTTAAAAACCCGTGAAACGAAGACAGTGAAAGAGAGAGAAATTCTTACCAAATTCGTTCAGGGGCTGTGATGCCACCTGTATTGACCATATCTAGACCCACAGCTGATTGAGACATAAGGGTGGACACTCAGGGGCTGAGAGGTTTGGTGAGGTTGGGGGAGCAAACACAGACCCTTTAAAGGAATACTGCGTGGTACCCATCCCATGGGTCCCAAATCTCCAGGTTCAAGGGCATCTTCCTACATCGAAAACATGCATGAGAAACCCAGAAGATGGTACACCGTGTGATCGGGAAACGTTTCTAAAACGCTCCTCATTTCTCATCTCCTTGGGCTCGGGTTCGCCATTCCAGCCGCTTTACTAGCAATCTCCCTCCTTGGAGAATCAGCACCTTTAACCTCCTGTTCCGTACAGGTTGCAATTTGTCCTGAGGATGAACGGGAAGAGGGGGAACCAATGAGAGACTAGCTCTAGGTGTTGGGACAGGCACAGCTCACTCTATTTTCCCATCAGGAAGAAGAATTAACCACAGGCTCAGCCTGCGCCCGGAACCAGAATAGGGCCTGAAGCAATCCTGCGCTTTTGCGGCCAGCCTTCAAGAAAGCGAGTTGAAAAATGGAGCTCAGGGGCACTGCAATTCACAAACCTGCAGAGTTATAAATGATAACTCTCGTCCACAAATATATCGAGGGAAGGCAACGAAGAGGATTTGAAAGCAAGGCACAATTGCAGGAAACAGATTTCAGGAGGTAGATTCGAATCGCCTTTAAAGCACAGGAAAAGCTGCGAAACCTCGACAATGATGCCCTTGGCCAAAAAGGGCGTATGCGTTTTTTCCTGAATATATTCAGGAAAAAACGCATACGCCCTTTTTGGCCAACCAAGCAACCTGGAAAGGCAAATCAGCGCTACAAAGAAGTCTCGCTTCCCATCGGTCAAAAGGGCCATGCTGAATAAAGTGTCAAAACCAGAAATGCAGGACAGGCCATGGAGAAACGGGAGCCTTGCTACGCTGATGGGCGGGATGTAAATTGCCAACAGCCACTCTGGAGAAGTGTACGGTGTGTCCTGAAACATCTAAACAACTCAGCTTACAGAGCATAGGGCACTTCCACTCATGGGCTTATAAATTGGGAAAACTAAAAATCAGCAAGACACAGGCACCCCAAAGTTTAGGGCTGCTCTGTTGACAAGAACCTCCACTTCGTTACACCTTAAATATCCCAGGAAAGAGGAAAATGGATAAAGAAGTTGTGGTCCTTATGTACAAAGGAATATCACTCAGCCATGAAATCAACGTCATAAGGCTAGTAGCAGCATGATGAGTGGATTTAGGTACGACGATTGTAAGTGAAATAAGTCACAGAGAAAAAGACACTTATCAGAAGATATCACTTATAGAGGGAATGTAAAAACCGCTACACAGGAACTGAATTACAAAACAGAACAGAGTCACACGTTTAGAAAACACACTATGGCTGCTTAACGGGAAAGGTGAGATGGGGTGATGCATAAAACAAGGGTTTGAAATTAGCTCAGATACCGTTCCATAAACCCAATATGTAATAGACAAGACCTACTCCTTGCTCAGTGAACTGGACTCAAGACCCCCTATTCACCGCCCAAGAATATATCTGACTAGTAAGAATCTTAAAACCTATGTATTGATATCTCTCTGTAAGTGAGTCTAGTGGGTGTAAAGCAGCATAAACACAGCAGTGAAAAGCAGCTAAACCCCATTATAAAAATCAATTACTTTTAAAAACCCGTGAAACAAAGACAGTGAAAGAGAGAGAAATTCTTAACAAATTCGTTCAGGGGCTGTGATGCCACCTGGATTGACCATACCTAGACCCACAGGTGATTGAGACATAAGGGTGGACACTCAGGGGCTGAGAGGTTTGGTGAGGTTGGGGGAGCAAACGCAGACCCTTTAAAGGAATACTGCGTGGTACCCATCCCATGGGTCCCAAATCTCCTGGTTCAAGGGCATCTTCCTACATCGAAAACATGCATGAGAAACCCAGAAGATGGTACACCGTGTGATCGGGAAAGGTTTCTAAAACGGTCCTCATTTCTCATCTCCTTGGGCTCGGGTTCGCCATTCCAGCCGCTTTACTAGCAATCTCCCTCCTTGGAGAATCAGCACCTTTAACCTCCTGTTCCGTACAGGTTGCAATTTGTCCTGAGGATGAACGGGAAGAGGGGGAACCAATGAGAGACTAGCTCTAGGTGTTGGGACAGGCACAGCTCACTCTATTTTCCCATCAGGAAGAAGAATTAACCACAGGCTCAGCCTGCGCCCGGAACCAGAATAGGGCCTGAAGCAATCCTGCGCTTTTGCGGCCAGCCTTCAAGAAAGCGAGTTGAAAAATGGAGCTCAGGGGCACTGCAATTCACAAACCTCCAGAGTTATAAATGATAACTCTCGTCCACAAATATATCGAGGGAAGGCAACGAAGAGGATTTGAAAGCAAGGCACAATTGCAGGAAACAGATTTCAGGAGGTAGATTCGAATCGCCTTTAAAGCACAGGAAAAGCGGCGAAACCTCGACAATGATGCCCTTGGCCAAAAAGGGCGTATGCGTTTTTTCCTGAATATATTCAGGAAAAAACGCATACGCCCTTTTTGGCCAACCAAGCAACCTGGAAAGGCAAATCAGCGCTACAAAGAAGTCTCGCTTCCCATCGGTCAAAAGGGCCATGCTGAATAAAGTGTCAAAACCAGAAATGCAGGACAGGCCATGGAGAAACGGGAGCCTTGCTACGCTGATGGGCGGGATGTAAATTGCCAACAGCCACTCTGGAGAAGTGTACGGTGTGTCCTGAAACATCTAAACAACTCAGCTTACAGAGCATAGGGCACTTCCACTCATGGGCGTATAAATTGGGAAAACTAAAAATCAGCAAGACACAGGCACCCCAAAGTTTAGGGCTGCTCTGTTGACAAGAACCTCCACTTCGTTACACCTTAAATATCCCAGGAAAGAGGAAAATGGATAAAGAAGTTGTGGTCCTTATGTACAAAGGAATATCACTCAGCCATGAAATCAACCTCATAAGGCTAGTAGCAGCATGATGAGTGGATTTAGGTACGACGATTCTAAGTGAAATAAGTCACACAGAAAAAGACACTGATCCTAAGATATCACTTATAGAGGCAATGTAAAAACCGCTACACTTGAACTGAATTACAAAACAGAACAGAGTCACACGTTTAGAAAACACACTATGGCTGCTTAACGGGAAAGGTGAGATGGGGTGATGCATAAAACAAGGGTTTCAAATTAGCTCAGATACCGTTCCATAAACCCAATATGTAATAGACAAGACCTACTCCTTGCTCAGTGAACTGGACTCAAGACCCCCTATTCACCGCCCAAGATATATATCTGACTAGTAAGAATCTTAAAACCTATGTATTGATATCTCTCTGTAAGTGAGTCTAGTGGGTGTAAAGCAGCATAAACACAGCAGTGAAAAGCAGCTAAACCCCATTATAAAAATCAATTACTTTTAAAAACCCGTGAAACGAAGACAGTGAAAGAGAGAGAAATTCTTACCAAATTCGTTCAGGGGCTGTGATGCCACCTGTATTGACCATATCTAGACCCACAGCTGATTGAGACATAAGGGTGGACACTCAGGGGCTGAGAGGTTTGGTGAGGTTGGGGGAGCAAACACAGACCCTTTAAAGGAATACTGCGTGGTACCCATCCCATGGGTCCCAAATCTCCAGGTTCAAGGGCATCTTCCTACATCGAAAACATGCATGAGAAACCCAGAAGATGGTACACCGTGTGATCGGGAAACGTTTCTAAAACGCTCCTCATTTCTCATCTCCTTGGGCTCGGGTTCGCCATTCCAGCCGCTTTACTAGCAATCTCCCTCCTTGGAGAATCAGCACCTTTAACCTCCTGTTCCGTACAGGTTGCAATTTGTCCTGAGGATGAACGGGAAGAGGGGGAACCAATGAGAGACTAGCTCTAGGTGTTGGGACAGGCACAGCTCACTCTATTTTCCCATCAGGAAGAAGAATTAACCACAGGCTCAGCCTGCGCCCGGAACCAGAATAGGGCCTGAAGCAATCCTGCGCTTTTGCGGCCAGCCTTCAAGAAAGCGAGTTGAAAAATGGAGCTCAGGGGCACTGCAATTCACAAACCTGCAGAGTTATAAATGATAACTCTCGTCCACAAATATATCGAGGGAAGGCAACGAAGAGGATTTGAAAGCAAGGCACAATTGCAGGAAACAGATTTCAGGAGGTAGATTCGAATCGCCTTTAAAGCACAGGAAAAGCTGCGAAACCTCGACAATGATGCCCTTGGCCAAAAAGGGCGTATGCGTTTTTTCCTGAATATATTCAGGAAAAAACGCATACGCCCTTTTTGGCCAACCAAGCAACCTGGAAAGGCAAATCAGCGCTACAAAGAAGTCTCGCTTCCCATCGGTCAAAAGGGCCATGCTGAATAAAGTGTCAAAACCAGAAATGCAGGACAGGCCATGGAGAAACGGGAGCCTTGCTACGCTGATGGGCGGGATGTAAATTGCCAACAGCCACTCTGGAGAAGTGTACGGTGTGTCCTGAAACATCTAAACAACTCAGCTTACAGAGCATAGGGCACTTCCACTCATGGGCTTATAAATTGGGAAAACTAAAAATCAGCAAGACACAGGCACCCCAAAGTTTAGGGCTGCTCTGTTGACAAGAACCTCCACTTCGTTACACCTTAAATATCCCAGGAAAGAGGAAAATGGATAAAGAAGTTGTGGTCCTTATGTACAAAGGAATATCACTCAGCCATGAAATCAACGTCATAAGGCTAGTAGCAGCATGATGAGTGGATTTAGGTACGACGATTGTAAGTGAAATAAGTCACAGAGAAAAAGACACTTATCAGAAGATATCACTTATAGAGGGAATGTAAAAACCGCTACACAGGAACTGAATTACAAAACAGAACAGAGTCACACGTTTAGAAAACACACTATGGCTGCTTAACGGGAAAGGTGAGATGGGGTGATGCATAAAACAAGGGTTTGAAATTAGCTCAGATACCGTTCCATAAACCCAATATGTAATAGACAAGACCTACTCCTTGCTCAGTGAACTGGACTCAAGACCCCCTATTCACCGCCCAAGAATATATCTGACTAGTAAGAATCTTAAAACCTATGTATTGATATCTCTCTGTAAGTGAGTCTAGTGGGTGTAAAGCAGCATAAACACAGCAGTGAAAAGCAGCTAAACCCCATTATAAAAATCAATTACTTTTAAAAACCCGTGAAACAAAGACAGTGAAAGAGAGAGAAATTCTTAACAAATTCGTTCAGGGGCTGTGATGCCACCTGGATTGACCATACCTAGACCCACAGGTGATTGAGACATAAGGGTGGACACTCAGGGGCTGAGAGGTTTGGTGAGGTTGGGGGAGCAAACGCAGACCCTTTAAAGGAATACTGCGTGGTACCCATCCCATGGGT
The DNA here is from genome assembly GCF_949987535.1 of Balaenoptera acutorostrata. Taxonomy (NCBI): domain Eukaryota; kingdom Metazoa; phylum Chordata; class Mammalia; order Artiodactyla; family Balaenopteridae; genus Balaenoptera; species Balaenoptera acutorostrata. The sequence continues at coordinate 84,168 of NW_026646035.1, read as the reverse complement.
CCCAAATCTCCTGGTTCAAGGGCATCTTCCTACATCGAAAACATGCATGAGAAACCCAGAAGATGGTACACCGTGTGATCGGGAAACGTTTCTAAAACGCACCTCATTTCTCATCTCCTTGGGCTCGGGTTCGCCATTCCAGCCGCTTTACTAGCAATCTCCCTCCTTGGAGAATCAGCACCTTTAACCTCCTGTTCCGTACAGGTTGCAATTTGTCCTGAGGATGAACGGGAAGAGGGGGAACCAATGAGAGACTAGCTCTACGTGTTGGGACAGGCACAGCTCACTCTATTTTCCCATCAGGAAGAAGAATTAACCACAGGCTCAGCCTGCGCCCGGAACCAGAATAGGGCCTGAAGCAATCCTGCGCTTTTGCGGCCAGCCTTCAAGAAAGCGAGTTGAAAAATGGAGCTCAGGGGCACTGCAATTCACAAACCTGCAGAGTTATAAATGATAACTCTCGTCCACAAATATATCGAGGGAAGGCAACGAAGAGGATTTGAAAGCAAGGCAGAATTGCAGGAAACAGATTTCAGGAGGTAGATTCGAATCGCCTTTAAAGCACAGGAAAAGCGGCGAAACCTCGACAATGATGCCCTTGGCCAAAAAGGGCGTATGCGTTTTTTCCTGAATATATTCAGGAAAAAACGCATACGCCCTTTTTGGCCAACCAAGCAACCTGGAAAGGCAAATCAGCGCTACAAAGAAGTCTCGCTTCCCATCGGTCAAAAGGGCCATGCTGAATAAAGTGTCAAAACCAGAAATGCAGGACAGGCCATGGAGAAACGGGAGCCTTGCTACGCTGATGGGCGGGATGTAAATTGCCAACAGCCACTCTGGAGAAGTGTACGGTGTGTCCTGAAACATCTAAACAACTCAGCTTACAGAGCATAGGGCACTTCCACTCATGGGCGTATAAATTGGGAAAACTAAAAATCAGCAAGACACAGGCACCCCAAAGTTTAGGGCTGCTCTGTTGACAAGAACCTCCACTTCGTTACACCTTAAATATCCCAGGAAAGAGGAAAATGGATAAAGAAGTTGTGGTCCTTATGTACAAAGGAATATCACTCAGCCATGAAATCAACCTCATAAGGCTAGTAGCAGCATGATGAGTGGATTTAGGTACGACGATTCTAAGTGAAATAAGTCACACAGAAAAAGACACTGATCCTAAGATATCACTTATAGAGGCAATGTAAAAACCGCTACACTTGAACTGAATTACAAAACAGAACAGAGTCACACGTTTAGAAAACACACTATGGCTGCTTAACGGGAAAGGTGAGATGGGGTGATGCATAAAACAAGGGTTTCAAATTAGCTCAGATACCGTTCCATAAACCCAATATGTAATAGACAAGACCTACTCCTTGCTCAGTGAACTGGACTCAAGACCCCCTATTCACCGCCCAAGATATATATCTGACTAGTAAGAATCTTAAAACCTATGTATTGATATCTCTCTGTAAGTGAGTCTAGTGGGTGTAAAGCAGCATAAACACAGCAGTGAAAAGCAGCTAAACCCCATTATAAAAATCAATTACTTTTAAAAACCCGTGAAACGAAGACAGTGAAAGAGAGAGAAATTCTTACCAAATTCGTTCAGGGGCTGTGATGCCACCTGTATTGACCATATCTAGACCCACAGCTGATTGAGACATAAGGGTGGACACTCAGGGGCTGAGAGGTTTGGTGAGGTTGGGGGAGCAAACGCAGACCCTTTAAAGGAATACTGCGTGGTACCCATCCCATGGGTCCCAAATCTCCAGGTTCAAGGGCATCTTCCTACATCGAAAACATGCATGAGAAACCCAGAAGATGGTACACCGTGTGATCGGGAAACGTTTCTAAAACGCTCCTCATTTCTCATCTCCTTGGGCTCGGGTTCGCCATTCCAGCCGCTTTACTAGCAATCTCCCTCCTTGGAGAATCAGCACCTTTAACCTCCTGTTCCGTACAGGTTGCAATTTGTCCTGAGGATGAACGGGAAGAGGGGGAACCAATGAGAGACTAGCTCTAGGTGTTGGGACAGGCACAGCTCACTCTATTTTCCCATCAGGAAGAAGAATTAACCACAGGCTCAGCCTGCGCCCGGAACCAGAATAGGGCCTGAAGCAATCCTGCGCTTTTGCGGCCAGCCTTCAAGAAAGCGAGTTGAAAAATGGAGCTCAGGGGCACTGCAATTCACAAACCTGCAGAGTTATAAATGATAACTCTCGTCCACAAATATATCGAGGGAAGGCAACGAAGAGGATTTGAAAGCAAGGCACAATTGCAGGAAACAGATTTCAGGAGGTAGATTCGAATCGCCTTTAAAGCACAGGAAAAGCTGCGAAACCTCGACAATGATGCCCTTGGCCAAAAAGGGCGTATGCGTTTTTTCCTGAATATATTCAGGAAAAAACGCATACGCCCTTTTTGGCCAACCAAGCAACCTGGAAAGGCAAATCAGCGCTACAAAGAAGTCTCGCTTCCCATCGGTCAAAAGGGCCATGCTGAATAAAGTGTCAAAACCAGAAATGCAGGACAGGCCATGGAGAAACGGGAGCCTTGCTACGCTGATGGGCGGGATGTAAATTGCCAACAGCCACTCTGGAGAAGTGTACGGTGTGTCCTGAAACATCTAAAAAACTCAGCTTACAGAGCATAGGGCACTTCCACTCATGGGCTTATAAATTGGGAAAACTAAAAATCAGCAAGACACAGGCACCCCAAAGTTTAGGGCTGCTCTGTTGACAAGAACCTCCACTTCGTTACACCTTAAATATCCCAGGAAAGAGGAAAATGGATAAAGAAGTTGTGGTCCTTATGTACAAAGGAATATCACTCAGCCATGAAATCAACGTCATAAGGCTAGTAGCAGCATGATGAGTGGATTTAGGTACGACGATTGTAAGTGAAATAAGTCACACAGAAAAAGACACTTATCAGAAGATATCACTTATCGAGGGAATGTAAAAACCGCTACACTTGAACTGAATTACAAAACAGAACAGAGTCACACGTTTAGAAAACACACTATGGCTGCTTATCGGGAAAGGTGAGATGGGGTGATGCATAAAACAAGGGTTTGAAATTAGCTCAGATACCGTTCCATAAACCCAATATGTAATAGACAAGACCTACTCCTTTCTCAGTGAACTGGACTCAAGACCCCCTATTCACCGCCCAAGAATATATCTGACTAGTAAGAATCTTAAAACCTATGTATTGATATCTCTCTGTAAGTGAGTCTAGTGGGTGTAAAGCAGCATAAACACAGCAGTGAAAAGCAGCTAAACCCCATTATAAAAATCAATTACTTTTAAAAACCCGTGAAACAAAGACAGTGAAAGAGAGAGAAATTCTTACCAAATTCGTTCACGGGCTGTGATGCCACCTGGATTGACCATACCTAGACCCACAGGTGATTGAGACATAAGGGTGGACACTCAGGGGCTGAGAGGTTTGGTGAGGTTGGGGGAGCAAACGCAGACCCTTTAAAGGAATACTGCGTGGTACCCATCCCATGGGTCCCAAATCTCCAGGTTCAAGGGCATCTTCCTACATCGAAAACATGCATGAGAAACCCAGAAGATGGTACACCGTGTGTTCGGGAAACGTTTCTAAAACGCACCTCATTTCTCATCTCCTTGGGCTCGGGTTCGCCATTCCAGCCGCTTTACTAGCAATCTCCCTCCTTGGAGAATCAGCACCTTTAACCTCCTGTTCCGTACAGGTTGCAATTTGTCCTGAGGATGAACGGGAAGAGGGGGAACCAATGAGAGACTAGCTCTAGGTGTTGGGACAGGCACAGCTCACTCTATTTTCCCATCAGGAAGAAGAATTAACCACAGGCTCAGCCTGCGCCCGGAACCAGAATAGGGCCTGAAGCAATCCTGCGCTTTTGCGGCCAGCCTTCAAGAAAGCGAGTTGAAAATGGAGCTCAGGGGCACTGCAATTCACAAACCTGCAGAGTTATAAATGATAACTCTCGTCCACAAATATATCGAGGGAAGGCAACGAAGAGGATTTGAAAGCAAGGCACAATTGCAGGAAACAGATTTCAGGAGGTAGATTCGAATCGCCTTTAAAGCACAGGAAAAGCGGCGAAACCTCGACAATGATGCCCTTGGCCAAAAAGGGCGTATGCGTTTTTTCCTGAATATATTCAGGAAAAAACGCATACGCCCTTTTTGGCCAACCAAGCAACCTGGAAAGGCAAATCAGCGCTACAAAGAAGTCTCGCTTCCCATCGGTCAAAAGGGCCATGCTGAATAAAGTGTCAAAACCAGAAATGCAGGACAGGCCATGGAGAAACGGGAGCCTTGCTACGCTGATGGGCGGGATGTAAATTGCCAACAGCCACTCTGGAGAAGTGTACGGTGTGTCCTGAAACATCTAAACAACTCAGCTTACAGAGCATAGGGCACTTCCACTCATGGGCGTATAAATTGGGAAAACTAAAAATCAGCAAGACACAGGCACCCCAAAGTTTAGGGCTGCTCTGCTGACAAGAACCTCCACTTCGTTACACCTTAAATATCCCAGGAAAGAGGAAAATGGATAAAGAAGTTGTGGTCCTTATGTACAAAGGAATATCACTCAGCCATGAAATCAACCTCATAAGGCTAGTAGCAGCATGATGAGTGGATTTAGGTACGACGATTCTAAGTGAAATAAGTCACACAGAAAAAGACACTGATCCTAAGATATCACTTATAGAGGCAATGTAAAAACCGCTACACTTGAACTGAATTACAAAACAGAACAGAGTCACACGTTTAGAAAACACACTATGGCTGCTTAACGGGAAAGGTGAGATGGGGTGATGCATAAAACAAGGGTTTCAAATTAGCTCAGATACCGTTCCATAAACCCAATATGTAATAGACAAGACCTACTCCTTGCTCAGTGAACTGGACTCAAGACCCCCTATTCACCGCCCAAGAATATATCTGACTAGTAAGAATCTTAAAACCTATGTATTGATATCTCTCTGTAAGTGAGTCTAGTGGGTGTAAAGCAGCATAAACACAGCAGTGAAAAGCAGCTAAACCCCATTATAAAAATCAATTACTTTTAAAAACCCGTGAAACAAAGACAGTGAAAGAGAGAGAAATTCTTACCAAATTCGTTCACGGGCTGTGATGCCACCTGGATTGACCATACCTAGACCCACAGGTGATTGAGACATAAGGGTGGACACTCAGGGGCTGAGAGGTTTGGTGAGGTTGGGGGAGAAAACGCAGACCCTTTAAAGGAATACTGCGTGGTACCCATCCCATGGGTCCCAAATCTCCAGGTTCAAGGGCATCTTCCTACATCGAAAACATGCATGAGAAACCCAGAAGATGGTACACCGTGTGATCGGGAAACGTTTCTAAAACGCACCTCATTTCTCATCTCCTTGGGCTCGGGTTCGCCATTCCAGCCGCTTTACTAGCAATCTCCCTCCTTGGAGAATCAGCACCTTTAACCTCCTGTTCCGTACAGGTTGCAATTTGTCCTGAGGATGAACGGGAAGAGGGGGAACCAATGAGAGACTAGCTCTAGGTGTTGGGACAGGCACAGCTCACTCTATTTTCCCATCAGGAAGAAGAATTAACCACAGGCTCAGCCTGCGCCCGGAACCAGAATAGGGCCTGAAGCAATCCTGCGCTTTTGCGGCCAGCCTTCAAGAAAGCGAGTTGAAAAATGGAGCTCAGGGGCACTGCAATTCACAAACCTGCAGAGTTATAAATGATAACTCTCGTCCACAAATATATCGAGGGAAGGCAACGAAGAGGATTTGAAAGCAAGGCACAATTGCAGGAAACAGATTTCAGGAGGTAGATTCGAATCGCCTTTAAAGCACAGGAAAAGCGGCGAAACCTCGACAATGATGCCCTTGGCCAAAAAGGGCGTATGCGTTTTTTCCTGAATATATTCAGGAAAAAACGCATACGCCCTTTTTGGCCAACCAAGCAACCTGGAAAGGCAAATCAGCGCTACAAAGAAGTCTCGCTTCCCATCGGTCAAAAGGGCCATGCTGAATAAAGTGTCAAAACCAGAAATGCAGGACAGGCCATGGAGAAACGGGAGCCTTGCTACGCTGATGGGCGGGATGTAAATTGCCAACAGCCACTCTGGAGAAGTGTACGGTGTGTCCTGAAACATCTAAACAACTCAGCTTACAGAGCATAGGGCACTTCCACTCATGGGCGTATAAATTGGGAAAACTAAAAATCAGCAAGACACAGGCACCCCAAAGTTTAGGGCTGCTCTGCTGACAAGAACCTCCACTTCGTTACACCTTAAATATCCCAGGAAAGAGGAAAATGGATAAAGAAGTTGTGGTCCTTATGTACAAAGGAATATCACTCAGCCATGAAATCAACGTCATAAGGCTAGTAGCAGCATGATGAGTGGATTTAGGTACGACGATTCTAAGTGAAATAAGTCACACAGAAAAAGACACTGATCCTAAGATATCACTTATAGAGGCAATGTAAAAACCGCTACACTTGAACTGAATTACAAAACAGAACAGAGTCACACGTTTAGAAAACACACTATGGCTGCTTAACGGGAAAGGTGAGATGGGGTGATGCATAAAACAAGGGTTTCAAATTAGCTCAGATACCGTTCCATAAACCCAATATGTAATAGACAAGACCTACTCCTTGCTCAGTGAACTGGACTCAAGACCCCCTATTCACCGCCCAAGAATATATCTGACTAGTAAGAATCTTAAAACCTATGTATTGATATCTCTCTGTAAGTGAGTCTAGTGGGTGTAAAGCAGCATAAACACAGCAGTGAAAAGCAGCTAAACCCCATTATAAAAATCAATTACTTTTAAAAACCCGTGAAACAAAGACAGTGAAAGAGAGAGAAATTCTTACCAAATTCGTTCACGGGCTGTGATGCCACCTGGATTGACCATACCTAGACCCACAGGTGATTGAGACATAAGGGTGGACACTCAGGGGCTGAGAGGTTTGGTGAGGTTGGGGGAGCAAACGCAGACCCTTTAAAGGAATACTGCGTGGTACCCATCCCATGGGTCCCAAATCTCCAGGTTCAAGGGCATCTTCCTACATCGAAAACATGCATGAGAAACCCAGAAGATGGTACACCGTGTGATCGGGAAACGTTTCTAAAACGCACCTCATTTCTCATCTCCTTGGGCTCGGGTTCGCCATTCCAGCCGCTTTACTAGCAATCTCCCTCCTTGGAGAATCAGCACCTTTAACCTCCTGTTCCGTACAGGTTGCAATTTGTCCTGAGGATGAACGGGAAGAGGGGGAACCAATGAGAGACTAGCTCTAGGTGTTGGGACAGGCACAGCTCACTCTATTTTCCCATCAGGAAGAAGAATTAACCAGAGGCTCAGCCTGCGCCCGGAACCAGAATAGGGCCTGAAGCAATCCTGCGCTTTTGCGGCCAGCCTTCAAGAAAGCGAGTTGAAAAATGGAGCTCAGGGGCACTGCAATTCACAAACCTGCAGAGTTATAAATGATAACTCTCGTCCACAAATATATCGAGGGAAGGCAACGAAGAGGATTTGAAAGCAAGGCACAATTGCAGGAAACAGATTTCAGGAGGTAGATTCGAATCGCCTTTAAAGCACAGGAAAAGCGGCGAAACCTCGACAATGATGCCCTTGGCCAAAAAGGGCGTATGCGTTTTTTCCTGAATATATTCAGGAAAAAACGCATACGCCCTTTTTGGCCAACCAAGCAACCTGGAAAGGCAAATCAGCGCTACAAAGAAGTCTCGCTTCCCATCGGTCAAAAGGGCCATGCTGAATAAAGTGTCAAAACCAGAAATGCAGGACAGGCCATGGAGAAACGGGAGCCTTGCTACGCTGATGGGCGGGATGTAAATTGCCAACAGCCACTCTGGAGAAGTGTAAGGTGTGTCCTGAAACATCTAAACAACTCAGCTTACAGAGCATAGGGCACTTCCACTCATGGGCGTATAAATTGGGAAAACTAAAAATCAGCAAGACACAGGCACCCCAAAGTTTAGGGCTGCTCTGTTGACAAGAACCTCCACTTCGTTACACCTTAAATATCCCAGGAAAGAGGAAAATGGATAAAGAAGTTGTGGTCCTTATGTACAAAGGAATATCACTCAGCCATGAAATCAACCTCATAAGGCTAGTAGCAGCATGATGAGTGGATTTAGGTACGACGATTCTAAGTGAAATAAGTCACACAGAAAAAGACACTGATCCTAAGATATCACTTATAGAGGCAATGTAAAAACCGCTACACTTGAACTGAATTACAAAACAGAACAGAGTCACACGTTTAGAAAACACACTATGGCTGCTTATCGGGAAAGGTGAGATGGGGTGATGCATAAAACAAGGGTTTGAAATTAGCTCAGATACCGTTCCATAAACCCAATATGTAATAGACAAGACCTACTCCTTTCTCAGTGAACTGGACTCAAGACCCCCTATTCACCGCCCAAGAATATATCTGACTAGTAAGAATCTTAAAACCTATGTATTGATATCTCTCTGTAAGTGAGTCTAGTGGGTGTAAAGCAGCATAAACACAGCAGTGAAAAGCAGCTAAACCCCATTATAAAAATCAATTACTTTTAAAAACCCGTGAAACAAAGACAGTGAAAGAGAGAGAAATTCTTACCAAATTCGTTCACGGGCTGTGATGCCACCTGGATTGACCATACCTAGACCCACAGGTGATTGAGACATAAGGGTGGACACTCAGGGGCTGAGAGGTTTGGTGAGGTTGGGGGAGCAAACGCAGACCCTTTAAAGGAATACTGCGTGGTACCCATCCCATGGGTCCCAAATCTCCAGGTTCAAGGGCATCTTCCTACATCGAAAACATGCATGAGAAACCCAGAAGATGGTACACCGTGTGATCGGGAAACGTTTCTAAAACGCACCTCATTTCTCATCTCCTTGGGCTCGGGTTCGCCATTCCAGCCGCTTTACTAGCAATCTCCCTCCTTGGAGAATCAGCACCTTTAACCTCCTGTTCCGTACAGGTTGCAATTTGTCCTGAGGATGAACGGGAAGAGGGGGAACCAATGAGAGACTAGCTCTAGGTGTTGGGACAGGCACAGCTCACTCTATTTTCCCATCAGGAAGAAGAATTAACCACAGGCTCAGCCTGCGCCCGGAACCAGAATAGGGCCTGAAGCAATCCTGCGCTTTTGCGGCCAGCCTTCAAGAAAGCGAGTTGAAAATGGAGCTCAGGGGCACTGCAATTCACAAACCTGCAGAGTTATAAATGATAACTCTCGTCCACAAATATATCGAGGGAAGGCAACGAAGAGGATTTGAAAGCAAGGCAGAATTGCAGGAAACAGATTTCAGGAGGTAGATTCGAATCGCCTTTAAAGCACAGGAAAAGCGGCGAAACCTCGACAATGATGCCCTTGGCCAAAAAGGGCGTATGCGTTTTTTCCTGAATATATTCAGGAAAAAACGCATACGCCCTTTTTGGCCAACCAAGCAACCTGGAAAGGCAAATCAGCGCTACAAAGAAGTCTCGCTTCCCATCGGTCAAAAGGGCCATGCTGAATAAAGTGTCAAAACCAGAAATGCAGGACAGGCCATGGAGAAACGGGAGCCTTGCTACGCTGATGGGCGGGATGTAAATTGCCAACAGCCACTCTGGAGAAGTGTACGGTGTGTCCTGAAACATCTAAACAACTCAGCTTACAGAGCATAGGGCACTTCCACTCATGGGCGTATAAATTGGGAAAACTAAAAATCAGCAAGACACAGGCACCCCAAAGTTTAGGGCTGCTCTGCTGACAAGAACCTCCACTTCGTTACACCTTAAATATCCCAGGAAAGAGGAAAATGGATAAAGAAGTTGTGGTCCTTATGTACAAAGGAATATCACTCAGCCATGAAATCAACCTCATAAGGCTAGTAGCAGCATGATGAGTGGATTTAGGTACGACGATTCTAAGTGAAATAAGTCACACAGAAAAAGACACTGATCCTAAGATATCACTTATAGAGGCAATGTAAAAACCGCTACACTTGAACTGAATTACAAAACAGAACAGAGTCACACGTTTAGAAAACACACTATGGCTGCTTAACGGGAAAGGTGAGATGGGGTGATGCATAAAACAAGGGTTTCAAATTAGCTCAGATACCGTTCCATAAACCCAATATGTAATAGACAAGACCTACTCCTTGCTCAGTGAACTGGACTCAAGACCCCCTATTCACCGCCCAAGAATATATCTGACTAGTAAGAATCTTAAAACCTATGTATTGATATCTCTCTGTAAGTGAGTCTAGTGGGTGTAAAGCAGCATAAACACAGCAGTGAAAAGCAGCTAAACCCCATTATAAAAATCAATTACTTTTAAAAACCCGTGAAACAAAGACAGTGAAAGAGAGAGAAATTCTTACCAAATTCGTTCACGGGCTGTGATGCCACCTGGATTGACCATACCTAGACCCACAGGTGATTGAGACATAAGGGTGGACACTCAGGGGCTGAGAGGTTTGGTGAGGTTGGGGGAGCAAACGCAGACCCTTTAAAGGAATACTGCGTGGTACCCATCCCATGGGTCCCAAATCTCCAGGTTCAAGGGCATCTTCCTACATCGAAAACATGCATGAGAAACCCAGAAGATGGTACACCGTGTGATCGGGAAACGTTTCTAAAACGCACCTCATTTCTCATCTCCTTGGGCTCGGGTTCGCCATTCCAGCCGCTTTACTAGCAATCTCCCTCCTTGGAGAATCAGCACCTTTAACCTCCTGTTCCGTACAGGTTGCAATTTGTCCTGAGGATGAACGGGAAGAGGGGGAACCAATGAGAGACTAGCTCTAGGTGTTGGGACAGGCACAGCTCACTCTATTTTCCCATCAGGAAGAAGAATTAACCAGAGGCTCAGCCTGCGCCCGGAACCAGAATAGGGCCTGAAGCAATCCTGCGCTTTTGCGGCCAGCCTTCAAGAAAGCGAGTTGAAAAATGGAGCTCAGGGGCACTGCAATTCACAAACCTGCAGAGTTATAAATGATAACTCTCGTCCACAAATATATCGAGGGAAGGCAACGAAGAGGATTTGAAAGCAAGGCACAATTGCAGGAAACAGATTTCAGGAGGTAGATTCGAATCGCCTTTAAAGCACAGGAAAAGCGGCGAAACCTCGACAATGATGCCCTTGGCCAAAAAGGGCGTATGCGTTTTTTCCTGAATATATTCAGGAAAAAACGCATACGCCCTTTTTGGCCAACCAAGCAACCTGGAAAGGCAAATCAGCGCTACAAAGAAGTCTCGCTTCCCATCGGTCAAAAGGGCCATGCTGAATAAAGTGTCAAAACCAGAAATGCAGGACAGGCCATGGAGAAACGGGAGCCTTGCTACGCTGATGGGCGGGATGTAAATTGCCAACAGCCACTCTGGAGAAGTGTAAGGTGTGTCCTGAAACATCTAAACAACTCAGCTTACAGAGCATAGGGCACTTCCACTCATGGGCGTATAAATTGGGAAAACTAAAAATCAGCAAGACACAGGCACCCCAAAGTTTAGGGCTGCTCTGTTGACAAGAACCTCCACTTCGTTACACCTTAAATATCCCAGGAAAGAGGAAAATGGATAAAGAAGTTGTGGTCCTTATGTACAAAGGAATATCACTCAGCCATGAAATCAACCTCATAAGGCTAGTAGCAGCATGATGAGTGGATTTAGGTACGACGATTCTAAGTGAAATAAGTCACACAGAAAAAGACACTGATCCTAAGATATCACTTATAGAGGCAATGTAAAAACCGCTACACTTGAACTGAATTACAAAACAGAACAGAGTCACACGTTTAGAAAACACACTATGGCTGCTTAACGGGAAAGGTGAGATGGGGTGATGCATAAAACAAGGGTTTCAAATTAGCTCAGATACCGTTCCATAAACCCAATATGTAATAGACAAGACCTACTCCTTGCTCAGTGAACTGGACTCAAGACCCCCTATTCACCGCCCAAGAATATATCTGACTAGTAAGAATCTTAAAACCTATGTATTGATATCTCTCTGTAAGTGAGTCTAGTGGGTGTAAAGCAGCATAAACACAGCAGTGAAAAGCAGCTAAACCCCATTATAAAAATCAATTACTTTTAAAAACCCGTGAAACGAAGACAGTGAAAGAGAGAGAAATTCTTACCAAATTCGTTCAGGGGCTGTGATGCCACCTGTATTGACCATATCTAGACCCACAGCTGATTGAGACATAAGGGTGGACACTCAGGGGCTGAGAGGTTTGGTGAGGTTGGGGGAGCAAACGCAGACCCTTTAAAGGAATACTGCGTGGTACCCATCCCATGGGTCCCAAATCTCCAGGTTCAAGGGCATCTTCCTACATCGAAAACATGCATGAGAAACCCAGAAGATGGTACACCGTGTGATCGGGAAACGTTTCTAAAACGCTCCTCATTTCTCATCTCCTTGGGCTCGGGTTCGCCATTCCAGCCGCTTTACTAGCAATCTCCCTCCTTGGAGAATCAGCACCTTTAACCTCCTGTTCCGTACAGGTTGCAATTTGTCCTGAGGATGAACGGGAAGAGGGGGAACCAATGAGAGACTAGCTCTAGGTGTTGGGACAGGCACAGCTCACTCTATTTTCCCATCAGGAAGAAGAATTAACCACAGGCTCAGCCTGCGCCCGGAACCAGAATAGGGCCTGAAGCAATCCTGCGCTTTTGCGGCCAGCCTTCAAGAAAGCGAGTTGAAAAATGGAGCTCAGGGGCACTGCAATTCACAAACCTGCAGAGTTATAAATGATAACTCTCGTGCACAAATATATCGAGGGAAGGCAACGAAGAGGATTTGAAAGCAAGGCAGAATTGCAGGAAACAGATTTCAGGAGGTAGATTCGAATCGCCTTTAAAGCACAGGAAAAGCGGCGAAACCTCGACAATGATGCCCTTGGCCAAAAAGGGCGTATGCGTTTTTTCCTGAATATATTCCGGAAAAAACGCATACGCCCTTTTTGGCCAACCAAGCAACCTGGAAAGGCAAATCAGCGCTACAAAGAAGTCTCGCTTCCCATCGGTCAAAAGGGCCATGCTGAATAAAGTGTCAAAACCAGAAATGCAGGACAGGCCATGGAGAAACGGGAGCCTTGCTACGCTGATGGGCGGGATGTAAATTGCCAACAGCCACCCTGGAGAAGTGTACGGTGTGTCCTGAAACATCTAAAAAACTCAGCTTACAGAGCATAGGGCACTTCCACTTATGGGCGTATCAATTGGGAAAACTAAAAATCAGCAAGACACAGGCATCCCAAAGTTTAGGGTTGCTCTGTTGACAAGAACCTCCACTTCGTTACACCTTAAATATCCCAGGAAAGAGGAAAATGGATAAAGAAGTTGTGGTCCTTATGTACAAAGGAATATCACTCAGCCATGAAATCAACGTCATAAGGCTAGTAGCAGCATGATGAGTGGATTTAGGTACGACGATTCTAAGTGAAATAAGTCACACAGAAAAAGACACTGATCCTAAGATATCACTTATAGAGGCAATGTAAAAACCGCTACACTTGAACTGAATTACAAAACAGAACAGAGTCACACGTTTAGAAAACACACTATGGCTGCTTAACGGGAAAGGTGAGATGGGGTGATGCATAAAACAAGGGTTTCAAATTAGCTCAGATACCGTTCCATAAACCCAATATGTAATAGACAAGACCTACTCCTTGCTCAGTGAACTGGACTCAAGACCCCCTATTGACCGCCCAAGAATATATCTGACTAGTAAGAATCTTAAAACCTATGTATTGATATCTCTCTGTAAGTGAGTCTAGTGGGTGTAAAGCAGCATAAACACAGCAGTGAAAAGCAGCTAAACCCCATTATAAAAATCAATTACTTTTAAAAACCCGTGAAACGAAGACAGTGAAAGAGAGAGAAATTCTTACCAAATTCGTTCAGGGGCTGTGATGCCACCTGTATTGACCATATCTAGACCCACAGCTGATTGAGACATAAGGGTGGACACTCAGGGGCTGAGAGGTTTGGTGAGGTTGGGGGAGCAAACGCAGACCCTTTAAAGGAATACTGCGTGGTACCCATCCCATGGGTCCCAAATCTCCAGGTTCAAGGGCATCTTCCTACATCGAAAACATGCATGAGAAACCCAGAAGATGGTACACCGTGTGATCGGGAAACGTTTCTAAAACGCACCTCATTTCTCATCTCCTTGGGCTCGGGTTCGCCATTCCAGCCGCTTTACTAGCAATCTCCCTCCTTGGAGAATCAGCACCTTTAACCTCCTGTTCCGTACAGGTTGCAATTTGTCCTGAGGATGAACGGGAAGAGGGGGAACCAATGAGAGACTAGCTCTAGGTGTTGGGACAGGCACAGCTCACTCTATTTTCCCATCAGGAAGAAGAATTAACCACAGGCTCAGCCTGCGCCCGGAACCAGAATAGGGCCTGAAGCAATCCTGCGCTTTTGCGGCCAGCCTTCAAGAAAGCGAGTTGAAAAATGGAGCTCAGGGGCACTGCAATTCACAAACCTGCAGAGTTATAAATGATAACTCTCGTCCACAAATATATCGAGGGAAGGCAACGAAGAGGATTTGAAAGCAAGGCACAATTGCAGGAAACAGATTTCAGGAGGTAGATTCGAATCGCCTTTAAAGCACAGGAAAAGCGGCGAAACCTCGACAATGATGCCCTTGGCCAAAAAGGGCGTATGCGTTTTTTCCTGAATATATTCAGGAAAAAACGCATACGCCCTTTTTGGCCAACCAAGCAACCTGGAAAGGCAAATCAGCGCTACAAAGAAGTCTCGCTTCCCATCGGTCAAAAGGGCCATGCTGAATAAAGTGTCAAAACCAGAAATGCAGGACAGGCCATGGAGAAACGGGAGCCTTGCTACGCTGATGGGCGGGATGTAAATTGCCAACAGCCACTCTGGAGAAGTGTACGGTGTGTCCTGAAACATCTAAACAACTCAGCTTACAGAGCATAGGGCACTTCCACTCATGGGCGTATAAATTGGGAAAACTAAAAATCAGCAAGACACAGGCACCCCAAAGTTTAGGGCTGCTCTGCTGACAAGAACCTCCACTTCGTTACACCTTAAATATCCCAGGAAAGAGGAAAATGGATAAAGAAGTTGTGGTCCTTATGTACAAAGGAATATCACTCAGCCATGAAATCAACCTCATAAGGCTAGTAGCAGCATGATGAGTGGATTTAGGTACGACGATTCTAAGTGAAATAAGTCACACAGAAAAAGACACTGATCCTAAGATATCACTTATAGAGGCAATGTAAAAACCGCTACACTTGAACTGAATTACAAAACAGAACAGAGTCACACGTTTAGAAAACACACTATGGCTGCTTAACGGGAAAGGTGAGATGGGGTGATGCATAAAACAAGGGTTTCAAATTAGCTCAGATACCGTTCCATAAACCCAATATGTAATAGACAAGACCTACTCCTTGCTCAGTGAACTGGACTCAAGACCCCCTATTCACCGCCCAAGAATATATCTGACTAGTAAGAATCTTAAAACCTATGTATTGATATCTCTCTGTAAGTGAGTCTAGTGGGTGTAAAGCAGCATAAACACAGCAGTGAAAAGCAGCTAAACCCCATTATAAAAATCAATTACTTTTAAAAACCCGTGAAACAAAGACAGTGAAAGAGAGAGAAATTCTTACCAAATTCGTTCACGGGCTGTGATGCCACCTGGATTGACCATACCTAGACCCACAGGTGATTGAGACATAAGGGTGGACACTCAGGGGCTGAGAGGTTTGGTGAGGTTGGGGGAGCAAACGCAGACCCTTTAAAGGAATACTGCGTGGTACCCATCCCATGGGTCCCAAATCTCCAGGTTCAAGGGCATCTTCCTACATCGAAAACATGCATGAGAAACCCAGAAGATGGTACACCGTGTGATCGGGAAACGTTTCTAAAACGCACCTCATTTCTCATCTCCTTGGGCTCGGGTTCGCCATTCCAGCCGCTTTACTAGCAATCTCCCTCCTTGGAGAATCAGCACCTTTAACCTCCTGTTCCGTACAGGTTGCAATTTGTCCTGAGGATGAACGGGAAGAGGGGGAACCAATGAGAGACTAGCTCTAGGTGTTGGGACAGGCACAGCTCACTCTATTTTCCCATCAGGAAGAAGAATTAACCAGAGGCTCAGCCTGCGCCCGGAACCAGAATAGGGCCTGAAGCAATCCTGCGCTTTTGCGGCCAGCCTTCAAGAAAGCGAGTTGAAAAATGGAGCTCAGGGGCACTGCAATTCACAAACCTGCAGAGTTATAAATGATAACTCTCGTCCACAAATATATCGAGGGAAGGCAACGAAGAGGATTTGAAAGCAAGGCACAATTGCAGGAAACAGATTTCAGGAGGTAGATTCGAATCGCCTTTAAAGCACAGGAAAAGCGGCGAAACCTCGACAATGATGCCCTTGGCCAAAAAGGGCGTATGCGTTTTTTCCTGAATATATTCAGGAAAAAACGCATACGCCCTTTTTGGCCAACCAAGCAACCTGGAAAGGCAAATCAGCGCTACAAAGAAGTCTCGCTTCCCATCGGTCAAAAGGGCCATGCTGAATAAAGTGTCAAAACCAGAAATGCAGGACAGGCCATGGAGAAACGGGAGCCTTGCTACGCTGATGGGCGGGATGTAAATTGCCAACAGCCACCCTGGAGAAGTGTACGGTGTGTCCTGAAACATCTAAAAAACTCAGCTTACAGAGCATAGGGCACTTCCACTTATGGGCGTATAAATTGGGAAAACTAAAAATCAGCAAGACACAGGCATCCCAAAGTTTAGGGTTGCTCTGTTGACAAGAACCTCCACTTCGTTACACCTTAAATATCCCAGGAAAGAGGAAAATGGATAAAGAAGTTGTGGTCCTTATGTACAAAGGAATATCACTCAGCCATGAAATCAACGTCATAAGGCTAGTAGCAGCATGATGAGTGGATTTAGGTACGACGATTCTAAGTGAAATAAGTCACACAGAAAAAGACACTGATCCTAAGATATCACTTATAGAGGCAATGTAAAAACCGCTACACTTGAACTGAATTACAAAACAGAACAGAGTCACACGTTTAGAAAACACACTATGGCTGCTTAACGGGAAAGGTGAGATGGGGTGATGCATAAAACAAGGGTTTCAAATTAGCTCAGATACCGTTCCATAAACCCAATATGTAATAGACAAGACCTACTCCTTGCTCAGTGAACTGGACTCAAGACCCCCTATTGACCGCCCAAGAATATATCTGACTAGTAAGAATCTTAAAACCTATGTATTGATATCTCTCTGTAAGTGAGTCTAGTGGGTGTAAAGCAGCATAAACACAGCAGTGAAAAGCAGCTAAACCCCATTATAAAAATCAATTACTTTTAAAAACCCGTGAAACGAAGACAGTGAAAGAGAGAGAAATTCTTACCAAATTCGTTCAGGGGCTGTGATGCCACCTGTATTGACCATATCTAGACCCACAGCTGATTGAGACATAAGGGTGGACACTCAGGGGCTGAGAGGTTTGGTGAGGTTGGGGGAGCAAACGCAGACCCTTTAAAGGAATACTGCGTGGTACCCATCCCATGGGTCCCAAATATCCAGGTTCAAGGGCATCTTCCTACATCGAAAACATGCATCAGAAACCCAGAAGATGGTACACCGTGTGATCGGGAAACGTTTCTAAAACGCTCCACATTTCTGATCTCCTTGGGCTCGGGTTCGCCATTCCAGCCGCTTTACTAGCAATCTCCCTCCTTGGAGAATCAGCACCTTTAACCTCCTGTTCCGTACAGGTTGCAATTTGTCCTGAGGATGAACGGGAAGAGGGGGAACCAATGAGAGACTAGCTCTAGGTGTTGGGACAGGCACAGCTCACTCTATTTTCCCATCAGGAAGAAGAATTAACCACAGGCTCAGCCTGCGCCCGGAACCAGAATAGGGCCTGAAGCAATCCTGCGCTTTTGCGGCCAGCCTTCAAGAAAGCGAGTTGAAAATGGAGCTCAGGGGCACTGCAATTCACAAACCTGCAGAGTTATAAATGATAACTCTCGTCCACAAATATATCGAGGGAAGGCAACGAAGAGGATTTGAAAGCAAGGCAGCATTGCAGGAAACAGATTTCAGGAGGTAGATTCGAATCGCCTTTAAAGCACAGGAAAAGCGGCGAAACCTCGACAATGATGCCCTTGGCCAAAAAGGGCGTATGCGTTTTTTCCTGAATATATTCCGGAAAAAACGCATACGCCCTTTTTGGCCAACCAAGCAACCTGGAAAGGCAAATCAGCGCTACAAAGAAGTCTCGCTTCCCATCGGTCAAAAGGGCCATGCTGAATAAAGTGTCAAAACCAGAAATGCAGGACAGGCCATGGAGAAACGGGAGCCTTGCTACGCTGATGGGCGGGATGTAAATTGCCAACAGCCACTCTGGAGAAGTGTACGGTGTGTCCTGAAACATCTAAACAACTCAGCTTACAGAGCATAGGGCACTTCCACTCATGGGCGTATAAATTGGGAAAACTAAAAATCAGCAAGACACAGGCACCCCAAAGTTTAAGGCTGCTCTGTTGACAAGAACCTCCACTTCGTTACACCTTAAATATCCCAGGAAAGAGGAAAATGGATAAAGAAGTTGTGGTCCTTATGTACAAAGGAATATCACTCAGCCATGAAATCAACATCATAAGGCTAGTAGCAGCATGATGAGTGGATTTAGGTACGACGATTCTAAGTGAAATAAGTCACACAGAAAAAGACACTGATCCTAAGATATCACTTATAGAGGGAATGTAAAAACCGCTACACTTGAACTGAATTACAAAACAGAATAGAGTCACACGTTTAGAAAACACACTATGGCTGCTTAACGGGAAAGGAGAGGTGGGGTGATGCATAAAACAAGGGTTTCAAATTAGCTCAGATACCGTTCCATAAACCCAATATGTAATAGACAAGACCTACTCCTTGCTCAGTGAACTGGACTCAACACCCCTTATTCACCGCCCAAGAATATATCTGACTAGTAAGAATGTTAAAACCTATGTATTGATATCTCTCTGTAAGTGAGACTTGTGGATGTAAAGCGGCATAAACACAGCAGTGAAAAGCAGCTAAACCCCATTACAAAAATCAATTACTGGGCTTCCCTGGTTGTGCAGTGTCTGAGAATCTGCCTGCTAATGCAGGAAACACGGGTTCGAGCCCTGGTCTGGGAAGATCCCACATGCCGTGGAGCAACTAGGCCCGTGAGCCACAAATACTGAGCCTGCGCGTCTGGAGCCTGTGCTCCGCAACAAGAGAGGCCACAATAGTGAGAGGCCCGCACACCGCGATGAAGAGTGGCCCCCACTTGCCACAACTGGAGAAAGCCCTAGCACAGAAACGAAGACCCAACATAGCAATCAATCAATCAATCAATCACTAAAGAAATCTTAAAAAAAAATTTGCTTATATTAAAAAAAAAACCATTACTTTAAAAAACCCGTGAAACAAAGACAGTGAAAGAGAGAGAAATTCTTACCAAATTCGTTCAGGGGCTGTGATGCCACCTGGATTGACCATACCTAGACCCACAGGTGATTGAGACATAAGGGTGGACACTCAGGGGCTGAGAGGTTTGGTGAGGTTGGGGGAGCAAACGCAGACCCTTTAAAGGAATACTGCGTGGTACCCATCCCATGGGTCCCAAATCTCCAGGTTCAAGGGCATCTTCCTACATCGAAAACATGCATGAGAAACCCAGAAGATGGTACACCGTGTGATCGGGAAACGTTTCTAAAACGCACCTCATTTCTCATCTCCTTGTGCTCGGGTTCGCCATTCCAGCCGCTTTACTAGCAATCTCCCTCCTTGGAGAATCAGCACCTTTAACCTCCTGTTCCGTACAGGTTGCAATTTGTCCTGAGGATGAACGGGAAGAGGGGGAACCAATGAGAGACTAGCTCTAGGTGTTGGGACAGGCACAGCTCACTCTATTTTCCCATCAGGAAGAAGAATTAACCACAGGCTCAGCCTGCGCCCGGAACCAGAATAGGGCCTGAAGCAATCCTGCGCTTTTGCGGCCAGCCTTCAAGAAAGCGAGTTGAAAAATGGAGCTCAGGGGCACTGCAATTCACAAACCTGCAGAGTTATAAATGATAACTCTCGTCCACAAATATATCGAGGGAAGGCAACGAAGAGGATTTGAAAGCAAGGCAGAATTGCAGGAAACAGATTTCAGGAGGTAGATTCGAATCGCCTTTAAAGCACAGGAAAAGCGGCGAAACCTCGACAATGATGCCCTTGGCCAAAAAGGGCGTATGCGTTTTTTCCTGAATATATTCAGGAAAAAACGCATACGCCCTTTTTGGCCAACCAAGCAACCTGGAAAGGCAAATCAGCGCTACAAAGAAGTCTCGCTTCCCATCGGTCAAAAGGGCCATGCTGAATAAAGTGTCAAAACCAGAAATGCAGGACAGGCCATGGAGAAACGGGAGCCTTGCTACGCTGATGGGCGGGATGTAAATTGCCAACAGCCACCCTGGAGAAGTGTACGGTGTGTCCTGAAACATCTAAAAAACTCAGCTTACAGAGCATAGGGCACTTCCACTTATGGGCGTATAAATTGGGAAAACTAAAAATCAGCAAGACACAGGCATCCCAAAGTTTAGGGCTGCTCTGTTGACAAGAACCTCCACTTCGTTACACCTTAAATATCCCAGGAAAGAGGAAAATGGATAAAGAAGTTGTGGTCCTTATGTACAAAGGAATATCACTCAGCCATGAAATCAACGTCATAAGGCTAGTAGCAGCATGATGAGTGGATTTAGGTACGAGGATTCTAAGTGAAATAAGTCACACAGAAAAAGACACTGATCCTAAGATATCACTTATAGAGGCAATGTAAAAACCGCTACACTTGAACTGAATTACAAAACAGAACAGAGTCACACGTTTAGAAAACACACTATGGCTGCTTAACGGGAAAGGTGAGATGGGGTGATGCATAAAACAAGGGTTTCAAATTAGCTCAGATACCGTTCCATAAACCCAATATGTAATAGACAAGACCTACTCCTTGCTCAGTGAACTGGACTCAAGACCCCCTATTGACCGCCCAAGAATATATCTGACTAGTAAGAATCTTAAAACCTATGTATTGATATCTCTCTGTAAGTGAGTCTAGTGGGTGTAAAGCAGCATAAACACAGCAGTGAAAAGCAGCTAAATCCCATTATAAAAATCAATTACTTTTAAAAACCCGTGAAACGAAGACAGTGAAAGAGAGAGAAATTCTTACCAAATTCGTTCAGGGGCTGTGATGCCACCTGTATTGACCATATCTAGATCCACAGCTGATTGAGACATAAGGGTGGACACTCAGGGGCTGAGAGGTTTGGTGAGGTTGGGGGAGCAAACGCAGACCCTTTAAAGGAATACTGCGTGGTACCCATCCCATGGGTCCCAAATATCCAGGTTCAAGGGCATCTTCCTACATCGAAAACATGCATCAGAAACCCAGAAGATGGTACACCGTGTGATCGGGAAACGTTTCTAAAACGCTCCACATTTCTGATCTCCTTGGGCTCGGGTTCGCCATTCCAGCCGCTTTACTAGCAATCTCCCTCCTTGGAGAATCTGCACCTTTAACCTCCTGTTCCGTACAGGTTGCAATTTGTCCTGAGGATGAACGGGAAGAGGGGGAACCAATGAGAGACTAGCTCTAGGTGTTGGGACAGGCACAGCTCACTCTATTTTCCCATCAGGAAGAAGAATTAACCACAGGCTCAGCCTGCGCCCGGAATCAGAATAGGGCCTGAAGCAATCCTGCGCTTTTGCGGCCAGCCTTCAAGAAAGCGAGTTGAAAAATGGAGCTCAGGGGCACTGCAATTCACAAACCTGCAGAGTTATAAATGATAACTCTCGTGCACAAATATATTGAGGGAAGGCAACGAAGAGGATTTGAAAGCAAGGCAGCATTGCAGGAAACAGATTTCAGGAGGTAGATTCGAATCGCCTTTAAAGCACAGGAAAAGCGGCAAAACCTCGACAATGATGCCCTTGGCCAAAAAGGGCGTATGCGTTTTTTCCTGAATATATTCAGGAAAAAACGCATACGCCCTTTTTGGCCAACCAAGCAACCTGGAAAGGCAAATCAGCGCTACAAAGAAGTCTCGCTTCCCATCGGTCAAAAGGGCCATGCTGAATAAAGTGTCAAAACCAGAAATGCAGGACAGGCCATGGAGAAACGGGAGCCTTGCTACGCTGATGGGCGGGATGTAAATTGCCAACAGCCACTCTGGAGAAGTGTACGGTGTGTCCTGAAACATCTAAACAACTCAGCTTACAGAGCATAGGGCACTTCCACTCATGGGCGTATAAATTGGGAAAACTAAAAATCAGCAAGACACAGGCACCCCAAAGTTTAAGGCTGCTCTGTTGACAAGAACCTCCACTTCGTTACACCTTAAATATCCCAGGAAAGAGGAAAATGGATAAAGAAGTTGTGGTCCTTATGTACAAAGGAATATCACTCAGCCATGAAATCAACATCATAAGGCTAGTAGCAGCATGATGAGTGGATTTAGGTACGACGATTCTAAGTGAAATAAGTCACACAGAAAAAGACACTGATCCTAAGATATCACTTATAGAGGGAATGTAAAAACCGCTACACTTGAACTGAATTACAAAACAGAATAGAGTCACACGTTTAGAAAACACACTATGGCTGCTTAACGGGAAAGGAGAGGTGGGGTGATGCATAAAACAAGGGTTTCAAATTAGCTCAGATACCGTTCCATAAACCCAATATGTAATAGACAAGACCTACTCCTTGCTCAGTGAACTGGACTCAACACCCCTTATTCACCGCCCAAGAATATATCTGACTAGTAAGAATGTTAAAACCTATGTATTGATATCTCTCTGTAAGTGAGACTTGTGGATGTAAAGCGGCATAAACACAGCAGTGAAAAGCAGCTAAACCCCATTACAAAAATCAATTACTGGGCTTCCCTGGTTGTGCAGTGTCTGAGAATCTGCCTGCTAATGCAGGAAACACGGGTTCGAGCCCTGGTCTGGGAAGATCCCACATGCCGTGGAGCAACTAGGCCCGTGAGCCACAACTACTGAGCCTGCGCGTCTGGAGCCTGTGCTCCGCAACAAGAGAGGCCACAATAGTGAGAGGCCCGCACACCGCGATGAAGAGTGGCCCCCACTTGCCACAACTGGAGAAAGCCCTAGCACAGAAACGAAGACCCAACATAGCAATCAATCAATCAATCAATCACTAAAGAAATCTTAAAAAAAAATTTGCTTATATTAAAAAAAAAACCATTACTTTAAAAAACCCGTGAAACAAAGACAGTGAAACAGAGAGAAATTCTTACCAAATTCGTTCAGGGGCTGTGATGCCACCTGGATTGACCATACCTAGACCCACAGGTGATTGAGACATAAGGGTGGACACTCAGGGGCTGAGAGGTTTGGTGAGGTTGGGGGAGCAAACGCAGACCCTTTAAAGGAATACTGCGTGGTACCCATCCCATGGGTCCCAAATCTCCAGGTTCAAGGGCATCTTCCTACATCGAAAACATGCATGAGAAACCCAGAAGATGGTACACCGTGTGATCGGGAAACGTTTCTAAAACGCACCTCATTTCTCATCTCCTTGTGCTCGGGTTCGCCATTCCAGCCGCTTTACTAGCAATCTCCCTCCTTGGAGAATCAGCACCTTTAACCTCCTGTTCCGTACAGGTTGCAATTTGTCCTGAGGATGAACGGGAAGAGGGGGAACCAATGAGAGACTAGCTCTAGGTGTTGGGACAGGCACAGCTCACTCTATTTTCCCATCAGGAAGAAGAATTAACCACAGGCTCAGCCTGCGCCCGGAACCAGAATAGGGCCTGAAGCAATCCTGCGCTTTTGCGGCCAGCCTTCAAGAAAGCGAGTTGAAAAATGGAGCTCAGGGGCACTGCAATTCACAAACCTGCAGAGTTATAAATGATAACTCTCGTCCACAAATATATCGAGGGAAGGCAACGAAGAGGATTTGAAAGCAAGGCAGAATTGCAGGAAACAGATTTCAGGAGGTAGATTCGAATCGCCTTTAAAGCACAGGAAAAGCGGCGAAACCTCGACAATGATGCCCTTGGCCAAAAAGGGCGTATGCGTTTTTTCCTGAATATATTCAGGAAAAAACGCATACGCCCTTTTTGGCCAACCAAGCAACCTGGAAAGGCAAATCAGCGCTACAAAGAAGTCTCGCTTCCCATCGGTCAAAAGGGCCATGCTGAATAAAGTGTCAAAACCAGAAATGCAGGACAGGCCATGGAGAAACGGGAGCCTTGCTACGCTGATGGGCGGGATGTAAATTGCCAACAGCCACCCTGGAGAAGTGTACGGTGTGTCCTGAAACATCTAAAAAACTCAGCTTACAGAGCATAGGGCACTTCCACTTATGGGCGTATAAATTGGGAAAACTAAAAATCAGCAAGACACAGGCATCCCAAAGTTTAGGGCTGCTCTGTTGACAAGAACCTCCACTTCGTTACACCTTAAATATCCCAGGAAAGAGGAAAATGGATAAAGAAGTTGTGGTCCTTATGTACAAAGGAATATCACTCAGCCATGAAATCAACGTCATAAGGCTAGTAGCAGCATGATGAGTGGATTTAGGTACGAGGATTCTAAGTGAAATAAGTCACACAGAAAAAGACACTGATCCTAAGATATCACTTATAGAGGCAATGTAAAAACCGCTACACTTGAACTGAATTACAAAACAGAACAGAGTCACACGTTTAGAAAACACACTATGGCTGCTTAACGGGAAAGGTGAGATGGGGTGATGCATAAAACAAGGGTTTCAAATTAGCTCAGATACCGTTCCATAAACCCAATATGTAATAGACAAGACCTACTCCTTGCTCAGTGAACTGGACTCAAGACCCCCTATTGACCGCCCAAGAATATATCTGACTAGTAAGAATCTTAAAACCTATGTATTGATATCTCTCTGTAAGTGAGTCTAGTGGGTGTAAAGCAGCATAAACACAGCAGTGAAAAGCAGCTAAATCCCATTATAAAAATCAATTACTTTTAAAAACCCGTGAAACGAAGACAGTGAAAGAGAGAGAAATTCTTACCAAATTCGTTCAGGGGCTGTGATGCCACCTGTATTGACCATATCTAGATCCACAGCTGATTGAGACATAAGGGTGGACACTCAGGGGCTGAGAGGTTTGGTGAGGTTGGGGGAGCAAACGCAGACCCTTTAAAGGAATACTGCGTGGTACCCATCCCATGGGTCCCAAATATCCAGGTTCAAGGGCATCTTCCTACATCGAAAACATGCATCAGAAACCCAGAAGATGGTACACCGTGTGATCGGGAAACGTTTCTAAAACGCTCCACATTTCTGATCTCCTTGGGCTCGGGTTCGCCATTCCAGCCGCTTTACTAGCAATCTCCCTCCTTGGAGAATCTGCACCTTTAACCTCCTGTTCCGTACAGGTTGCAATTTGTCCTGAGGATGAACGGGAAGAGGGGGAACCAATGAGAGACTAGCTCTAGGTGTTGGGACAGGAACAGCTCACTCTATTTTCCCATCAGGAAGAAGAATTAACCACAGGCTCAGCCTGCGCCCGGAACCAGAATAGGGCCTGAAGCAATCCTGCGCTTTTGCGGCCAGCCTTCAAGAAAGCGAGTTGAAAAATGGAGCTCAGGGGCACTGCAATTCACAAACCTGCAGAGTTATAAATGATAACTCTCGTGCACAAATATATTGAGGGAAGGCAACGAAGAGGATTTGAAAGCAAGGCAGCATTGCAGGAAACAGATTTCAGGAGGTAGATTCGAATCGCCTTTAAAGCACAGGAAAAGCGGCAAAACCTCGACAATGATGCCCTTGGCCAAAAAGGGCGTATGCGTTTTTTCCTGAATATATTCAGGAAAAAACGCATACGCCCTTTTTGGCCAACCAAGCAACCTGGAAAGGCAAATCAGCGCTACAAAGAAGTCTCGCTTCCCATCGGTCAAAAGGGCCATGCTGAATAAAGTGTCAAAACCAGAAATGCAGGACAGGCCATGGAGAAACGGGAGCCTTGCTACGCTGATGGGCGGGATGTAAATTGCCAACAGCCACTCTGGAGAAGTGTACGGTGTGTCCTGAAACATCTAAACAACTCAGCTTACAGAGCATAGGGCACTTCCACTCATGGGCGTATAAATTGGGAAAACTAAAAATCAGCAAGACACAGGCACCCCAAAGTTTAAGGCTGCTCTGTTGACAAGAACCTCCACTTCGTTACACCTTAAATATCCCAGGAAAGAGGAAAATGGATAAAGAAGTTGTGGTCCTTATGTACAAAGGAATATCACTCAGCCATGAAATCAACATCATAAGGCTAGTAGCAGCATGATGAGTGGATTTAGGTACGACGATTCTAAGTGAAATAA
Organism: Balaenoptera acutorostrata; assembly: GCF_949987535.1. Taxonomy (NCBI): domain Eukaryota; kingdom Metazoa; phylum Chordata; class Mammalia; order Artiodactyla; family Balaenopteridae; genus Balaenoptera; species Balaenoptera acutorostrata. The sequence continues at coordinate 57,741 of NW_026646035.1, read as the reverse complement.
GTCACACAGAAAAAGACACTGATCCTAAGATATCACTTATAGAGGGAATGTAAAAACCGCTACACTTGAACTGAATTACAAAACAGAATAGAGTCACACGTTTAGAAAACACACTATGGCTGCTTAATGGGAAAGGAGAGGTGGGGTGAGGCATAAAACAAGGGTTTCAAATTAGCTCAGATACCGTTCCATAAACCCAATATGTAATAGACAAGACCTACTCCTTGCTCAGTGAACTGGACTCAACACCCCTTATTCACCGCCCAAGAATATATCTGACTAGTAAGAATGTTAAAACCTATGTATTGATATCTCTCTGTAAGTGAGACTTGTGGATGTAAAGCGGCATAAACACAGCAGTGAAAAGCAGCTAAACCCCATTACAAAAATCAATTACTGGGCTTCCCTGGTTGTGCAGTGTCTGAGAATCTGCCTGCTAATGCAGGAAACACGGGTTCGAGCCCTGGTCTGGGAAGATCCCACATGCCGTGGAGCATCTAGGCCCGTGAGCCACAACTACTGAGCCTGCGCGTCTGGAGCCTGTGCTCCGCAACAAGAGAGGCCACAATAGTGAGAGGCCCGCACACCGCGATGAAGAGTGGCCCCCACTTGCCACAACTGGAGAAAGCCCTAGCACAGAAACGAAGACCCAACATAGCAATCAATCAATCAATCAATCACTAAAGAAATCTTAAAAAAAAATTTGCTTATATTAAAAAAAAAACCATTACTTTAAAAAACCCGTGAAACAAAGACAGTGAAACAGAGAGAAATTCTTACCAAATTCGTTCAGGGGCTGTGATGCCACCTGGATTGACCATACCTAGACCCACAGGTGATTGAGACATAAGGGTGGACACTCAGGGGCTGAGAGGTTTGGTGAGGTTGGGGGAGCAAACGCAGACCCTTTAAAGGAATACTGCGTGGTACCCATCCCATGGGTCCCAAATCTCCAGGTTCAAGGGCATCTTCCTACATCGAAAACATGCATGAGAAACCCAGAAGATGGTACACCGTGTGATCGGGAAACGTTTCTAAAACGCACCTCATTTCTCATCTCCTTGTGCTCGGGTTCGCCATTCCAGCCGCTTTACTAGCAATCTCCCTCCTTGGAGAATCAGCACCTTTAACCTCCTGTTCCGTACAGGTTGCAGTTTGTCCTGAGGATGAACGGGAAGAGGGGGAACCAATGAGAGACTAGCTCTAGGTGTTGGGACAGGCACAGCTCACTCTATTTTCCCATCAGGAAGAAGAATTAACCACAGGCTCAGCCTGCGCCCGGAACCAGAATAGGGCCTGAAGCAATCCTGCGCTTTTGCGGCCAGCCTTCAAGAAAGCGAGTTGAAAAATGGAGCTCAGGGGCACTGCAATTCACAAACCTGCAGAGTTATAAATGATAACTCTCGTCCACAAATATATCGAGGGAAGGCAACGAAGAGGATTTGAAAGCAAGGCACAATTGCAGGAAACAGATTTCAGGAGGTAGATTCGAATCGCCTTTAAAGCACAGGAAAAGCGGCGAAACCTCGACAATGATGCCCTTGGCCAAAAAGGGCGTATGCGTTTTTTCCTGAATATATTCAGGAAAAAACGCATACGCCCTTTTTGGCCAACCAAGCAACCTGGAAAGGCAAATCAGCGCTACAAAGAAGTCTCGCTTCCCATCGGTCAAAAGGGCCATGCTGAATAAAGTGTCAAAACCAGAAATGCAGGACAGGCCATGGAGAAATGGGAGCCTTGCTACGCTGATGGGCGGGATGTAAATTGCCAACAGCCACTCTGGAGAAGTGTACGGTGTGTCCTGAAACATCTAAAAAACTCAGCTTACAGAGCATAGGGCACTTCCACTCATGGGCGTATAAATTGGGAAAACTAAAAATCAGCAAGACACAGGCATCCCAAAGTTTAGGGCTGCTCTGTTGACAAGAACCTCCACTTCGTTACACCTTAAATATCCCAGGAAAGAGAAAAATGGATAAAGAAGTTGTGGTCCTTATGTACAATGGAATATCACTCAGCCATGAAATCAACCTCATAAGGCTAGTAGCAGCATGATATGTGGATTTAGGTACGACGATTCTAAGTGAAATAAGTCACACAGAAAAAGACACTTATCAGAAGATATCACTTATAGAGGGAATGTAAAAACCGCTACACTTGAACTGAATTACTAAACTGAACAGAGTCACACGTTTAGAAAACACACTATGGCTGCTTAACGGGAAAGGTGAGATGGGGTGATGCATAAAACAAGGGTTTCAAATTAGCTCAGATACCGTTCCATAAACCCAATATGTAATAGACAAGACCTACTCCTTGCTCAGTGAAGTGGACTCAAGACCCCCTATTCACCGCCCAAGAATATATCTGACTAGTAAGAATCTTAAAACCTATGTATTGATATCTCTCTGTAAGTGAGTCTAGTGGGTGTAAAGCAGCATAAACACAGCAGTGAAAAGCAGCTAAACCCCATTATAAAAATCAATTACTTTTAAAAACCCGTGAAACGAAGACAGTGAAAGAGAGAGAAATTCTTACCAAATTCGTTCAGGGGCTGTGATGCCACCTGTATTGACCATATCTAGACCCACAGGTGATTGAGACATAAGGGTGGACACTCAGGGGCTGAGAGGTTTGGTGAGGTTGGGGGAGCAAACGCAGACCCTTTAAAGGAATACTGCGTGGTACCCATCCCATGGGTCCCAAATCTCCAGGTTCAAGGGCATCTTCCTACATCGAAAACATGCATGAGAAACCCAGAAGATGGTACACCGTGTGATCGGGAAACGTTTCTAAAACGCTCCTCATTTCTCATCTCCTTGGGCTCGGGTTCGCCATTCCAGCCGCTTTACTAGCAATCTCCCTCCTTGGAGAATCAGCACCTTTAACCTCCTGTTCCGTACAGGTTGCAATTTGTCCTGAGGATGAACGGGAAGAGGGGGAACCAATGAGAGACTAGCTCTAGGTGTTGGGACAGGCACAGCTCACTCTATTTTCCCATCAGGAAGAAGAATTAACCACAGGCTCAGCCTGCGCCCGGAACCAGAATAGGACCTGAAGCAATCCTGCGCTTTTGCGGCCAGCCTTCAAGAAAGCGAGTTGAAAAATGGAGCTCAGGGGCACTGCAATTCACAAACCTGCAGAGTTATAAATGATAACTCTCGTCCACAAATATATCGAGGGAAGGCAACGAAGAGGATTTGAAAGCAAGGCAGAATTGCAGGAAACAGATTTCAGGAGGTAGATTCGAATCGCCTTTAAAGCACAGGAAAAGCGGCGAAACCTCGACAATGATGCCCTTGGCCAAAAAGGGCGTATGCGTTTTTTCCTGAATATATTCAGGAAAAAACGCATACGCCCTTTTTGGCCAACCAAGCAACCTGGAAAGGCAAATCAGCGCTACAAAGAAGTCTCGCTTCCCATCGGTCAAAAGGGCCATGCTGAATAAAGTGTCAAAACCAGAAATGCAGGACAGGCCATGGAGAAACGGGAGCCTTGCTACGCTGATGGGCGGGATGTAAATTGCCAACAGCCACCCTGGAGAAGTGTACGGTGTGTCCTGAAACATCTAAAAAACTCAGCTTACAGAGCATAGGGCACTTCCACTTATGGGCGTATAAATTGGGAAAACTAAAAATCAGCAAGACACAGGCATCCCAAAGTTTAGGGCTGCTCTGTTGACAAGAACCTCCACTTCGTTACACCTTAAATATCCCAGGAAAGAGGAAAATGGATAAAGAAGTTGTGGTCCTTATGTACAAAGGAATATCACTCAGCCATGAAATCAACGTCATAAGGCTAGTAGCAGCATGATGAGTGGATTTAGGTACGACGATTCTAAGTGAAATAAGTCACACAGAAAAAGACACTGATCCTAAGATATCACTTATAGAGGCAATGTAAAAACCGCTACACTTGAACTGAATTACAAAACAGAACAGAGTCACACGTTTAGAAAACACACTATGGCTGCTTAACGGGAAAGGTGAGATGGGGTGATGCATAAAACAAGGGTTTCAAATTAGCTCAGATACCGTTCCATAAACCCAATATGTAATAGACAAGACCTACTCCTTGCTCAGTGAACTGGACTCAAGACCCCCTATTGACCGCCCAAGAATATATCTGACTAGTAAGAATCTTAAAACCTATGTATTGATATCTCTCTGTAAGTGAGTCTAGTGGGTGTAAAGCAGCATAAACACAGCAGTGAAAAGCAGCTAAACCCCATTATAAAAATCAATTACTTTTAAAAACCCGTGAAACGAAGACAGTGAAAGAGAGAGAAATTCTTACCAAATTCGTTCAGGGGCTGTGATGCCACCTGTATTGACCATATCTAGACCCACAGCTGATTGAGACATAAGGGTGGACACTCAGGGGCTGAGAGGTTTGGTGAGGTTGGGGGAGCAAACGCAGACCCTTTAAAGGAATACTGCGTGGTACCCATCCCATGGGTCCCAAATATCCAGGTTCAAGGGCATCTTCCTACATCGAAACATGCATCAGAAACCCAGAAGATGGTACACCGTGTGATCGGGAAACGTTTCTAAAACGCTCCACATTTCTGATCTCCTTGGGCTCGGGTTCGCCATTCCAGCCGCTTTACTAGCAATCTCCCTCCTTGGAGAATCTGCACCTTTAACCTCCTGTTCCGTACAGGTTGCAATTTGTCCTGAGGATGAACGGGAAGAGGGGGAACCAATGAGAGACTAGCTCTAGGTGTTGGGACAGGCACAGCTCACTCTATTTTCCCATCAGGAAGAAGAATTAACCACAGGCTCAGCCTGCGCCCGGAACCAGAATAGGGCCTGAAGCAATCCTGCGCTTTTGCGGCCAGCCTTCAAGAAAGCGAGTTGAAAAATGGAGCTCAGGGGCACTGCAATTCACAAACCTGCAGAGTTATAAATGATAACTCTCGTGCACAAATATATTGAGGGAAGGCAACGAAGAGGATTTGAAAGCAAGGCAGCATTGCAGGAAACAGATTTCAGGAGGTAGATTCGAATCGCCTTTAAAGCACAGGAAAAGCCGCAAAACCTCGACAATGATGCCCTTGGCCAAAAAGGGCGTATGCGTTTTTTCCTGAATATATTCAGGAAAAAACGCATACGCCCTTTTTGGCCAACCAAGCAACCTGGAAAGGCAAATCAGCGCTACAAAGAAGTCTCGCTTCCCATCGGTCAAAAGGGCCATGCTGAATAAAGTGTCAAAACCAGAAATGCAGGACAGGCCATGGAGAAACGGGAGCCTTGCTACGCTGATGGGCGGGATGTAAATTGCCAACAGCCACTCTGGAGAAGTGTACGGTGTGTCCTGAAACATCTAAACAACTCAGCTTACAGAGCATAGGGCACTTCCACTCATGGGCGTATAAATTGGGAAAACTAAAAATCAGCAAGACACAGGCACCCCAAAGTTTAAGGCTGCTCTGTTGACAAGAACCTCCACTTCGTTACACCTTAAATATCCCAGGAAAGAGGAAAATGGATAAAGAAGTTGTGGTCCTTATGTACAAAGGAATATCACTCAGCCATGAAATCAACATCATAAGGCTAGTAGCAGCATGATGAGTGGATTTAGGTACGACGATTCTAAGTGAAATAAGTCACACAGAAAAAGACACTGATCCTAAGATATCACTTATAGAGGGAATGTAAAAACCGCTACACTTGAACTGAATTACAAAACAGAATAGAGTCACACGTTTAGAAAACACACTATGGCTGCTTAACGGGAAAGGAGAGGTGGGGTGATGCATAAAACAAGGGTTTCAAATTAGCTCAGATACCGTTCCATAAACCCAATATGTAATAGACAAGACCTACTCCTTGCTCAGTGAACTGGACTCAACACCCCTTATTCACCGCCCAAGAATATATCTGACTAGTAAGAATGTTAAAACCTATGTATTGATATCTCTCTGTAAGTGAGACTTGTGGATGTAAAGCGGCATAAACACAGCAGTGAAAAGCAGCTAAACCCCATTACAAAAATCAATTACTGGGCTTCCCTGGTTGTGCAGTGTCTGAGAATCTGCCTGCTAATGCAGGAAACACGGGTTCGAGCCCTGGTCTGGGAAGATCCCACATGCCGTGGAGCAACTAGGCCCGTGAGCCACAACTACTGAGCCTGCGCGTCTGGAGCCTGTGCTCCGCAACAAGAGAGGCCACAATAGTGAGAGGCCCGCACACCGCGATGAAGAGTGGCCCCCACTTGCCACAACTGGAGAAAGCCCTAGCACAGAAACGAAGACCCAACATAGCAATCAATCAATCAATCAATCACTAAAGAAATCTTAAAAAAAAATTTGCTTATATTAAAAAAAAAACCATTACTTTAAAAAACCCGTGAAACAAAGACAGTGAAACAGAGAGAAATTCTTACCAAATTCGTTCAGGGGCTGTGATGCCACCTGGATTGACCATACCTAGACCCACAGGTGATTGAGACATAAGGGTGGACACTCAGGGGCTGAGAGGTTTGGTGAGGTTGGGGGAGCAAACGCAGACCCTTTAAAGGAATACTGCGTGGTACCCATCCCATGGGTCCCAAATCTCCAGGTTCAAGGGCATCTTCCTACATCGAAAACATGCATGAGAAACCCAGAAGATGGTACACCGTGTGATCGGGAAACGTTTCTAAAACGCACCTCATTTCTCATCTCCTTGGGCTCGGGTTCGCCATTCCAGCCGCTTTACTAGCAATCTCCCTCCTTGGAGAATCAGCACCTTTAACCTCCTGTTCCGTACAGGTTGCAATTTGTCCTGAGGATGAACGGGAAGAGGGGGAACCAATGAGAGACTAGCTCTAGGTGTTGGGACAGGCACAGCTCACTCTATTTTCCCATCAGGAAGAAGAATTAACCACAGGCTCAGCCTGCGCCCGGAACCAGAATAGGGCCTGAAGCAATCCTGCGCTTTTGCGGCCAGCCTTCAAGAAAGCGAGTTGAAAAATGGAGCTCAGGGGCACTGCAATTCACAAACCTGCAGAGTTATAAATGATAACTCTCGTCCACAAATATATCGAGGGAAGGCAACGAAGAGGATTTGAAAGCAAGGCACAATTGCAGGAAACAGATTTCAGGAGGTAGATTCGAATCGCCTTTAAAGCACAGGAAAAGCGGCGAAACCTCGACAATGATGCCCTTGGCCAAAAAGGGCGTATGCGTTTTTTCCTGAATATATTCAGGAAAAAACGCATACGCCCTTTTTGGCCAACCAAGCAACCTGGAAAGGCAAATCAGCGCTACAAAGAAGTCTCGCTTCCCATCGGTCAAAAGGGCCATGCTGAATAAAGTGTCAAAACCAGAAATGCAGGACAGGCCATGGAGAAACGGGAGCCTTGCTACGCTGATGGGCGGGATGTAAATTGCCAACAGCCACCCTGGAGAAGTGTACGGTGTGTCCTGAAACATCTAAAAAACTCAGCTTACAGAGCATAGGGCACTTCCACTTATGGGCGTATAAATTGGGAAAACTAAAAATCAGCAAGACACAGGCATCCCAAAGTTTAGGGCTGCTCTGTTGACAAGAACCTCCACTTCGTTACACCTTAAATATCCCAGGAAAGAGGAAAATGGATAAAGAAGTTGTGGTCCTTATGTACAAAGGAATATCACTCAGCCATGAAATCAACGTCATAAGGCTAGTAGCAGCATGATGAGTGGATTTAGGTACGACGATTCTAAGTGAAATAAGTCACACAGAAAAAGACACTGATCCTAAGATATCACTTATAGAGGCAATGTAAAAACCGCTACACTTGAACTGAATTACAAAACAGAACAGAGTCACACGTTTAGAAAACACACTATGGCTGCTTAACGGGAAAGGTGAGATGGGGTGATGCATAAAACAAGGGTTTCAAATTAGCTCAGATACCGTTCCATAAACCCAATATGTAATAGACAAGACCTACTCCTTGCTCAGTGAACTGGACTCAAGACCCCCTATTGACCGCCCAAGAATATATCTGACTAGTAAGAATCTTAAAACCTACGTATTGATATCTCTCTGTAAGTGAGTCTAGTGGGTGTAAAGCAGCATAAACACAGCAGTGAAAAGCAGCTAAACCCCATTATAAAAATCAATTACTTTTAAAAACCGTGAAACGAAGACAGTGAAAGAGAGAGAAATTCTTACCAAATTCGTTCAGGGGCTGTGATGCCACCTGTATTGACCATATCTAGACCCACAGCTGATTGAGACATAAGGGTGGACACTCAGGGGCTGAGAGGTTTGGTGAGGTTGGGGGAGCAAACGCAGACCCTTTAAAGGAATACTGCGTGGTACCCATCCCATGGGTCCCAAATATCCAGGTTCAAGGGCATCTTCCTACATCGAAAACATGCATCAGAAACCCAGAAGATGGTACACCGTGTGATCGGGAAACGTTTCTAAAACGCTCCTCATTTCTCATCTCCTTGGGCTCGGGTTCGCCATTCCAGCCGCTTTACTAGCAATCTCCCTCCTTGGAGAATCTGCACCTTTAACCTCCTGTTCCGTACAGGTTGCAATTTGTCCTGAGGATGAACGGGAAGAGGGGGAACCAATGAGAGACTAGCTCTAGGTGTTGGGACAGGCACAGCTCACTCTATTTTCCCATCAGGAAGAAGAATTAACCACAGGCTCAGCCTGCGCCCGGAACCAGAATAGGGCCTGAAGCAATCCTGCGCTTTTGCGGCCAGCCTTCAAGAAAGCGAGTTGAAAAATGGAGCTCAGGGGCACTGCAATTCACAAACCTGCAGAGTTATAAATGATAACTCTCGTGCACAAATATATTGAGGGAAGGCAACGAAGAGGATTTGAAAGCAAGGCAGCATTGCAGGAAACAGATTTCAGGAGGTAGATTCGAATCGCCTTTAAAGCACAGGAAAAGCGGCAAAACCTCGACAATGATGCCCTTGGCCAAAAAGGGCGTATGCGTTTTTTCCTGAATATATTCAGGAAAAAACGCATACGCCCTTTTTGGCCAACCAAGCAACCTGGAAAGGCAAATCAGCGCTACAAAGAAGTCTCGCTTCCCATCGGTCAAAAGGGCCATGCTGAATAAAGTGTCAAAACCAGAAATGCAGGACAGGCCATGGAGAAACGGGAGCCTTGCTACGCTGATGGGCGGGATGTAAATTGCCAACAGCCACTCTGGAGAAGTGTACGGTGTGTCCTGAAACATCTAAACAACTCAGCTTACAGAGCATAGGGCACTTCCACTCATGGGCGTATAAATTGGGAAAACTAAAAATCAGCAAGACACAGGCACCCCAAAGTTTAAGGCTGCTCTGTTGACAAGAACCTCCACTTCGTTACACCTTAAATATCCCAGGAAAGAGGAAAATGGATAAAGAAGTTGTGGTCCTTATGTACAAAGGAATATCACTCAGCCATGAAATCAACATCATAAGGCTAGTAGCAGCATGATGAGTGGATTTAGGTACGACGATTCTAAGTGAAATAAGTCACACAGAAAAAGACACTGATCCTAAGATATCACTTATAGAGGGAATGTAAAAACCGCTACACTTGAACTGAATTACAAAACAGAATAGAGTCACACGTTTAGAAAACACACTATGGCTGCTTAACGGGAAAGGAGAGGTGGGGTGATGCATAAAACAAGGGTTTCAAATTAGCTCAGATACCGTTCCATAAACCCAATATGTAATAGACAAGACCTACTCCTTGCTCAGTGAACTGGACTCAACACCCCTTATTCACCGCCCAAGAATATATCTGACTAGTAAGAATGTTAAAACCTATGTATTGATATCTCTCTGTAAGTGAGACTTGTGGATGTAAAGCGGCATAAACACAGCAGTGAAAAGCAGCTAAACCCCATTACAAAAATCAATTACTGGGCTTCCCTGGTTGTGCAGTGTCTGAGAATCTGCCTGCTAATGCAGGAAACACGGGTTCGAGCCCTGGTCTGGGAAGATCCCACATGCCGTGGAGCAACTAGGCCCGTGAGCCACAACTACTGAGCCTGCGCGTCTGGAGCCTGTGCTCCGCAACAAGAGAGGCCACAATAGTGAGAGGCCCGCACACCGCGATGAAGAGTGGCCCCCACTTGCCACAACTGGAGAAAGCCCTAGCACAGAAACGAAGACCCAACATAGCAATCAATCAATCAATCAATCACTAAAGAAATCTTAAAAAAAAATTTGCTTATATTAAAAAAAAAACCATTACTTTAAAAAACCCGTGAAACAAAGACAGTGAAACAGAGAGAAATTCTTACCAAATTCGTTCAGGGGCTGTGATGCCACCTGGATTGACCATACCTAGACCCACAGGTGATTGAGACATAAGGGTGGACACTCAGGGGCTGAGAGGTTTGGTGAGGTTGGGGGAGCAAACGCAGACCCTTTAAAGGAATACTGCGTGGTACCCATCCCATGGGTCCCAAATCTCCAGGTTCAAGGGCATCTTCCTACATCGAAAACATGCATGAGAAACCCAGAAGATGGTACACCGTGTGATCGGGAAACGTTTCTAAAACGCACCTCATTTCTCATCTCCTTGGGCTCGGGTTCGCCATTCCAGCCGCTTTACTAGCAATCTCCCTCCTTGGAGAATCAGCACCTTTAACCTCCTGTTCCGTACAGGTTGCAATTTGTCCTGAGGATGAACGGGAAGAGGGGGAACCAATGAGAGACTAGCTCTAGGTGTTGGGACAGGCACAGCTCACTCTATTTTCCCATCAGGAAGAAGAATTAACCACAGGCTCAGCCTGCGCCCGGAACCAGAATAGGGCCTGAAGCAATCCTGCGCTTTTGCGGCCAGCCTTCAAGAAAGCGAGTTGAAAAATGGAGCTCAGGGGCACTGCAATTCACAAACCTGCAGAGTTATAAATGATAACTCTCGTCCACAAATATATCGAGGGAAGGCAACGAAGAGGATTTGAAAGCAAGGCACAATTGCAGGAAACAGATTTCAGGAGGTAGATTCGAATCGCCTTTAAAGCACAGGAAAAGCGGCGAAACCTCGACAATGATGCCCTTGGCCAAAAAGGGCGTATGCGTTTTTTCCTGAATATATTCAGGAAAAAACGCATACGCCCTTTTTGGCCAACCAAGCAACCTGGAAAGGCAAATCAGCGCTACAAAGAAGTCTCGCTTCCCATCGGTCAAAAGGGCCATGCTGAATAAAGTGTCAAAACAAGAAATGCAGGACAGGCCATGGAGAAATGGGAGCCTTGCTACGCTGATGGGCGGGATGTAAATTGCCAACAGCCACTCTGGAGAAGTGTACGGTGTGTCCTGAAACATCTAAAAAACTCAGCTTACAGAGCATAGGGCACTTCCACTCATGGGCGTATAAATTGGGAAAACTAAAAATCAGCAAGACACAGGCATCCCAAAGTTTAGGGCTGCTCTGTTGACAAGAACCTCCACTTCGTTACACCTTAAATATCCCAGGAAAGAGAAAAATGGATAAAGAAGTTGTGGTCCTTATGTACAATGGAATATCACTCAGCCATGAAATCAACCTCATAAGGCTAGTAGCAGCATGATATGTGGATTTAGGTACGACGATTCTAAGTGAAATAAGTCACACAGAAAAAGACACTTATCAGAAGATATCACTTATAGAGGGAATGTAAAAACCGCTACACTTGAACTGAATTACTAAACAGAACAGAGTCACACGTTTAGAAAACACACTATGGCTGCTTAACGGGAAAGGTGAGATGGGGTGATGCATAAAACAAGGGTTTCAAATTAGCTCAGATACCGTTCCATAAACCCAATATGTAATAGACAAGACCTACTCCTTGCTCAGTGAAGTGGACTCAAGACCCCCTATTCACCGCCCAAGAATATATCTGACTAGTAAGAATCTTAAAACCTATGTATTGATATCTCTCTGTAAGTGAGTCTAGTGGGTGTAAAGCAGCATAAACACAGCAGTGAAAAGCAGCTAAACCCCATTATAAAAATCAATTACTTTTAAAAACCCGTGAAACAAAGACAGTGAAAGAGAGAGAAATTCTTACCAAATTCGTTCAGGGGCTGTGTTGCCACCTGTATTGACCATATCTAGACCCACAGGTGATTGAGACATAAGGGTGGACACTCAGGGGCTGAGAGGTTTGGTGAGGTTGGGGGAGCAAACGCAGACCCTTTAAAGGAATACTGCGTGGTACCCATCCCATGGGTCCCAAATCTCCAGGTTCAAGGGCATCTTCCTACATCGAAAACATGCATGAGAAACCCAGAAGATGGTACACCGTGTGATCGGGAAACGTTTCTAAAACGCTCCTCATTTCTCATCTCCTTGGGCTCGGGTTCGCCATTCCAGCCGCTTTACTAGCAATCTCCCTCCTTGGAGAATCAGCACCTTTAACCTCCTGTTCCGTACAGGTTGCAATTTGTCCTGAGGATGAACGGGAAGAGGGGGAACCAATGAGAGACTAGCTCTAGGTGTTGGGACAGGCACAGCTCACTCTATTTTCCGATCAGGAAGAAGAATTAACCACAGGCTCAGCCTGCGCCCGGAACCAGAATAGGACCTGAAGCAATCCTGCGCTTTTGCGGCCAGCCTTCAAGAAAGCGAGTTGAAAAATGGAGCTCAGGGGCACTGCAATTCACAAACCTGCAGAGTTATAAATGATAACTCTCGTCCACAAATATATCGAGGGAAGGCAACGAAGAGGATTTGAAAGCAAGGCAGAATTGCAGGAAACAGATTTCAGGAGGTAGATTCAAATCGCCTTTAAAGCACAGGAAAAGCGGCGAAACCTCGACAATGATGCCCTTGGCCAAAAAGGGCGTATGCGTTTTTTCCTGAATATATTCAGGAAAAAACGCATACGCCCTTTTTGGCCAACCAAGCAACCTGGAAAGGCAAATCAGCGCTACAAAGAAGTCTCGCTTCCCATCGGTCAAAAGGGCCATGCTGAATAAAGTGTCAAAACCAGAAATGCAGGACAGGCCATGGAGAAACGGGAGCCTTGCTACGCTGATGGGCGGGATGTAAATTGCCAACAGCCACTCTGGAGAAGTGTACGGTGTGTCCTGAAACATCTAAAAAACTCAGCTTACAGAGCATAGGGCACTTCCACTCATGGGCGTATAAATTGGGAAAACTAAAAATCAGCAAGACACAGGCATCCCAAAGTTTAGGGCTGCTCTGTTGACAAGAACCTCCACTTCGTTACACCTTAAATATCCCAGGAAAGAGGAAAATGGATAAAGAAGTTGTGGTCCTTATGTACAAAGGAATATCACTCAGCCATGAAATCAACGTCATAAGGCTAGTAGCAGCATGATGAGTGGATTTAGGTACGACGATTCTAAGTGAAATAAGTCACACAGAAAAAGACACTGATCCTAAGATATCACTTATAGAGGCAATGTAAAAACCGCTACACTTGAACTGAATTACAAAACAGAACAGAGTCACACGTTTAGAAAACACACTATGGCTGCTTAACGGGAAAGGTGAGATGGGGTGATGCATAAAACAAGGGTTTCAAATTAGCTCAGATACCGTTCCATAAACCCAATATGTAATAGACAAGACCTACTCCTTGCTCAGTGAACTGGACTCAAGACCCCCTATTGACCGCCCAAGAATATATCTGACTAGTAAAATCTTAAAACCTATGTATTGATATCTCTCTGTAAGTGAGTCTAGTGGGTGTAAAGCAGCATAAACACAGCAGTGAAAAGCAGCTAAACCCCATTATAAAAATCAATTACTTTTAAAAACCCGTGAAACGAAGACAGTGAAAGAGAGAGAAATTCTTACCAAATTCGTTCAGGGGCTGTGATGCCACCTGTATTGACCATATCTAGACCCACAGCTGATTGAGACATAAGGGTGGACACTCAGGGGCTGAGAGGTTTGGTGAGGTTGGGGGAGCAAACGCAGACCCTTTCAAGGAATACTGCGTGGTACCCATCCCATGGGTCCCAAATCTCCAGGTTCAAGGGCATCTTCCTACATCGAAAACATGCATCAGAAACCCAGAAGATGGTACACCGTGTGATCGGGAAACGTTTCTAAAACGCTCCACATTTCTGATCTCCTTGGGCTCGGGTTCGCCATTCCAGCCGCTTTACTAGCAATCTCCCTCCTTGGAGAATCTGCACCTTTAACCTCCTGTTCCGTACAGGTTGCAATTTGTCCTGAGGATGAACGGGAAGAGGGGGAACCAATGAGAGACTAGCTCTAGGTGTTGGGACAGGCACAGCTCACTCTATTTTCCCATCAGGAAGAAGAATTAACCACAGGCTCAGCCTGCGCCCGGAACCAGAATAGGGCCTGAAGCAATCCTGCGCTTTTGCGGCCAGCCTTCAAGAAAGCGAGTTGAAAAATGGAGCTCAGGGGCACTGCAATTCACAAACCTGCAGAGTTATAAATGATAACTCTCGTGCACAAATATATTGAGGGAAGGCAACGAAGAGGATTTGAAAGCAAGGCAGCATTGCAGGAAACAGATTTCAGGAGGTAGATTCGAATCGCCTTTAAAGCACAGGAAAAGCGGCAAAACCTCGACAATGATGCCCTTGGCCAAAAAGGGCGTATGCGTTTTTTCCTGAATATATTCCGGAAAAAACGCATACGCCCTTTTTGGCCAACCAAGCAACCTGGAAAGGCAAATCAGCGCTACAAAGAAGTCTCGCTTCCCATCGGTCAAAAGGGCCATGCTGAATAAAGTGTCAAAACCAGAAATGCAGGACAGGCCATGGAGAAACGGGAGCCTTGCTACGCTGATGGGCGGGATGTAAATTGCCAACAGCCACTCTGGAGAAGTGTACGGTGTGTCCTGAAACATCTAAACAACTCAGCTTACAGAGCATAGGGCACTTCCACTCATGGGCGTATAAATTGGGAAAACTAAAAATCAGCAAGACACAGGCACCCCAAAGTTTAAGGCTGCTCTGTTGACAAGAACCTCCACTTCGTTACACCTTAAATATCCCAGGAAAGAGGAAAATGGATAAAGAAGTTGTGGTCCTTATGTACAAAGGAATATCACTCAGCCATGAAATCAACATCATAAGGCTAGTAGCAGCATGATGAGTGGATTTAGGTACGACGATTCTAAGTGAAATAAGTCACACAGAAAAAGACACTGATCCTAAGATATCACTTATAGAGGGAATGTAAAAACCGCTACACTTGAACTGAATTACAAAACAGAATAGAGTCACACGTTTAGAAAACACACTATGGCTGCTTAACGGGAAAGGAGAGGTGGGGTGATGCATAAAACAAGGGTTTCAAATTAGCTCAGATACCGTTCCATAAACCCAATATGTAATAGACAAGACCTACTCCTTGCTCAGTGAACTGGACTCAACACCCCTTATTCACCGCCCAAGAATATATCTGACTAGTAAGAATGTTAAAACCTATGTATTGATATCTCTCTGTAAGTGAGACTTGTGGATGTAAAGCGGCATAAACACAGCAGTGAAAAGCAGCTAAACCCCATTACAAAAATCAATTACTGGGCTTCCCTGGTTGTGCAGTGTCTGAGAATCTGCCTGCTAATGCAGGAAACACGGGTTCGAGCCCTGGTCTGGGAAGATCCCACATGCCGTGGAGCAACTAGGCCCGTGAGCCACA
Organism: Balaenoptera acutorostrata; assembly: GCF_949987535.1. Taxonomy (NCBI): domain Eukaryota; kingdom Metazoa; phylum Chordata; class Mammalia; order Artiodactyla; family Balaenopteridae; genus Balaenoptera; species Balaenoptera acutorostrata. The sequence goes on along the minus strand of NW_026646035.1, from coordinate 42,163 downwards.
ACTACTGAGCCTGCGCGTCTGGAGCCTGTGCTCCGCAACAAGAGAGGCCACAATAGTGAGAGGCCCGCACACCGCGATGAAGAGTGGCCCCCACTTGCCACAACTGGAGAAAGCCCTAGCACAGAAACGAAGACCCAACATAGCAATCAATCAATCAATCAATCACTAAAGAAATCTTAAAAAAAAATTTGCTTATATTAAAAAAAAAACCATTACTTTAAAAAACCCGTGAAACAAAGACAGTGAAACAGAGAGAAATTCTTACCAAATTCGTTCAGGGGCTGTGATGCCACCTGGATTGACCATACCTAGACCCACAGGTGATTGAGACATAAGGGTGGACACTCAGGGGCTGAGAGGTTTGGTGAGGTTGGGGGAGCAAACGCAGACCCTTTAAAGGAATACTGCGTGGTACCCATCCCATGGGTCCCAAATCTCCAGGTTGAAGGGCATCTTCCTACATCGAAAACATGCATGAGAAACCCAGAAGATGGTACACCGTGTGATCGGGAAACGTTTCTAAAACGCACCTCATTTCTCATCTCCTTGTGCTCGGGTTCGCCATTCCAGCCGCTTTACTAGCAATCTCCCTCCTTGGAGAATCAGCACCTTTAACCTCCTGTTCCGTACAGGTTGCAATTTGTCCTGAGGATGAACGGGAAGAGGGGGAACCAATGAGAGACTAGCTCTAGGTGTTGGGACAGGCACAGCTCACTCTATTTTCCCATCAGGAAGAAGAATTAACCACAGGCTCAGCCTGCGCCCGGAACCAGAATAGGGCCTGAAGCAATCCTGCGCTTTTGCGGCCAGCCTTCAAGAAAGCGAGTTGAAAAATGGAGCTCAGGGGCACTGCAATTCACAAACCTGCAGAGTTATAAATGATAACTCTCGTCCACAAATATATCGAGGGAAGGCAACGAAGAGGATTTGAAAGCAAGGCAGAATTGCAGGAAACAGATTTCAGGAGGTAGATTCGAATCGCCTTTAAAGCACAGGAAAAGCGGCGAAACCTCGACAATGATGCCCTTGGCCAAAAAGGGCGTATGCGTTTTTTCCTGAATATATTCAGGAAAAAACGCATACGCCCTTTTTGGCCAACCAAGCAACCTGGAAAGGCAAATCAGCGCTACAAAGAAGTCTCGCTTCCCATCGGTCAAAAGGGCCATGCTGAATAAAGTGTCAAAACAAGAAATGCAGGACAGGCCATGGAGAAATGGGAGCCTTGCTACGCTGATGGGCGGGATGTAAATTGCCAACAGCCACTCTGGAGAAGTGTACGGTGTGTAATGAAACATCTAAAAAACTCAGCTTACAGAGCATAGGGCACTTCCACTCATGGGCGTATAAATTGGGAAAACTAAAAATCAGCAAGACACAGGCATCCCAAAGTTTAGGGCTGCTCTGTTGACAAGAACCTCCACTTCGTTACACCTTAAATATCCCAGGAAAGAGAAAAATGGATAAAGAAGTTGTGGTCCTTATGTACAATGGAATATCACTCAGCCATGAAATCAACCTCATAAGGCTAGTAGCAGCATGATATGTGGATTTAGGTACGACGATTCTAAGTGAAATAAGTCACACAGAAAAAGACACTTATCAGAAGATATCACTTATAGAGGGAATGTAAAAACCGCTACACTTGAACTGAATTACTAAACAGAACAGAGTCACACGTTTAGAAAACACACTATGGCTGCTTAACGGGAAAGGTGAGATGGGGTGATGCATAAAACAAGGGTTTCAAATTAGCTCAGATACCGTTCCATAAACCCAATATGTAATAGACAAGACCTACTCCTTGCTCAGTGAAGTGGACTCAAGACCCCCTATTCACCGCCCAAGAATATATCTGACTAGTAAGAATCTTAAAACCTATGTATTGATATCTCTCTGTAAGTGAGTCTAGTGGGTGTAAAGCAGCATAAACACAGCAGTGAAAAGCAGCTAAACCCCATTATAAAAATCAATTACTTTTAAAAACCCGTGAAACAAAGACAGTGAAAGAGAGAGAAATTCTTACCAAATTCGTTCAGGGGCTGTATTGCCACCTGTATTGACCATATCTAGACCCACAGGTGATTGAGACATAAGGGTGGACACTCAGGGGCTGAGAGGTTTGGTGAGGTTGGGGGAGCAAACGCAGACCCTTTAAAGGAATACTGCGTGGTACCCATCCCATGGGTCCCAAATCTCCAGGTTCAAGGGCATCTTCCTACATCGAAAACATGCATGAGAAACCCAGAAGATGGTACACCGTGTGATCGGGAAACGTTTCTAAAACGCTCCTCATTTCTCATCTCCTTGGGCTCGGGTTCGCCATTCCAGCCGCTTTACTAGCAATCTCCCTCCTTGGAGAATCAGCACCTTTAACCTCCTGTTCCGTACAGGTTGCAATTTGTCCTGAGGATGAACGGGAAGAGGGGGAACCAATGAGAGACTAGCTCTAGGTGTTGGGACAGGCACAGCTCACTCTATTTTCCCATCAGGAAGAAGAATTAACCACAGGCTCAGCCTGCGCCCGGAACCAGAATAGGACCTGAAGCAATCCTGCGCTTTTGCGGCCAGCCTTCAAGAAAGCGAGTTGAAAAATGGAGCTCAGGGGCACTGCAATTCACAAATCTGCAGAGTTATAAATGATAACTCTCGTCCACAAATATATCGAGGGAAGGCAACGAAGAGGATTTGAAAGCAAGGCAGAATTGCAGGAAACAGATTTCAGGAGGTAGATTCGAATCGCCTTTAAAGCACAGGAAAAGCGGCGAAACCTCGACAATGATGCCCTTGGCCAAAAAGGGCGTATGCGTTTTTTCCTGAATATATTCAGGAAAAAACGCATACGCCCTTTTTGGCCAACCAAGCAACCTGGAAAGGCAAATCAGCGCTACAAAGAAGTCTCGCTTCCCATCGGTCAAAAGGGCCATGCTGAATAAAGTGTCAAAACCAGAAATGCAGGACAGGCCATGGAGAAACGGGAGCCTTGCTACGCTGATGGGCGGGATGTAAATTGCCAACAGCCACCCTGGAGAAGTGTACGGTGTGTCCTGAAACATCTAAAAAACTCAGCTTACAGAGCATAGGGCACTTCCACTTATGGGCGTATAAATTGGGAAAACTAAAAATCAGCAAGACACAGGCATCCCAAAGTTTAGGGCTGCTCTGTTGACAAGAACCTCCACTTCGTTACACCTTAAATATCCCAGGAAAGAGGAAAATGGATAAAGAAGTTGTGGTCCTTATGTACAAAGGAATATCACTCAGCCATGAAATCAACGTCATAAGGCTAGTAGCAGCATGATGAGTGGATTTAGGTACGACGATTCTAAGTGAAATAAGTCACACAGAAAAAGACACTGATCCTAAGATATCACTTATAGAGGCAATGTAAAAACCGCTACACTTGAACTGAATTACAAAACAGAACAGAGTCACACGTTTAGAAAACACACTATGGCTGCTTAACGGGAAAGGTGAGATGGGGTGATGCATAAAACAAGGGTTTCAAATTAGCTCAGATACCGTTCCATAAACCCAATATGTAATAGACAAGACCTACTCCTTGCTCAGTGAACTGGACTCAAGACCCCCTATTGACCGCCCAAGAATATATCTGACTAGTAAAATCTTAAAACCTATGTATTGATATCTCTCTGTAAGTGAGTCTAGTGGGTGTAAAGCAGCATAAACACAGCAGTGAAAAGCAGCTAAACCCCATTATAAAAATCAATTACTTTTAAAAACCCGTGAAACGAAGACAGTGAAAGAGAGAGAAATTCTTACCAAATTCGTTCAGGGGCTGTGATGCCACCTGTATTGACCATATCTAGACCCACAGCTGATTGAGACATAAGGGTGGACACTCAGGGGCTGAGAGGTTTGGTGAGGTTGGGGGAGCAAACGCAGACCCTTTCAAGGAATACTGCGTGGTACCCATCCCATGGGTCCCAAATCTCCAGGTTCAAGGGCATCTTCCTACATCGAAAACATGCATCAGAAACCCAGAAGATGGTACACCGTGTGATCGGGAAACGTTTCTAAAACGCTCCACATTTCTGATCTCCTTGGGCTCGGGTTCGCCATTCCAGCCGCTTTACTAGCAATCTCCCTCCTTGGAGAATCAGCACCTTTAACCTCCTGTTCCGTACAGGTTGCAATTTGTCCTGAGGATGAACGGGAAGAGGGGGAACCAATGAGAGACTAGCTCTAGGTGTTGGGACAGGCACAGCTCACTCTATTTTCCCATCAGGAAGAAGAATTAACCACAGGCTCAGCCTGCGCCCGGAACCAGAATAGGGCCTGAAGCAATCCTGCGCTTTTGCGGCCAGCCTTCAAGAAAGCGAGTTGAAAAATGGAGCTCAGGGGCACTGCAATTCACAAACCTGCAGAGTTATAAATGATAACTCTCGTGCACAAATATATCGAGGGAAGGCAACGAAGAGGATTTGAAAGCAAGGCAGCATTGCAGGAAACAGATTTCAGGAGGTAGATTCGAATCGCCTTTAAAGCACAGGAAAAGCGGCAAAACCTCGACAATGATGCCCTTGGCCAAAAAGGGCGTATGCGTTTTTTCCTGAATATATTCCGGAAAAAACGCATACGCCCTTTTTGGCCAACCAAGCAACCTGGAAAGGCAAATCAGCGCTACAAAGAAGTCTCGCTTCCCATCGGTCAAAAGGGCCATGCTGAATAAAGTGTCAAAACCAGAAATGCAGGACAGGCCATGGAGAAACGGGAGCCTTGCTACGCTGATGGGCGGGATGTAAATTGCCAACAGCCACTCTGGAGAAGCGTACGGTGTGTCCTGAAACATCTAAACAACTCAGCTTACAGAGCATAGGGCACTTCCACTCATGGGCGTATAAATTGGGAAAACTAAAAATCAGCAAGACACAGGCACCCCAAAGTTTAAGGCTGCTCTGTTGACAAGAACCTCCACTTCGTTACACCTTAAATATCCCAGGAAAGAGGAAAATGGATAAAGAAGTTGTGGTCCTTATGTACAAAGGAATATCACTCAGCCATGAAATCAACATCATAAGGCTAGTAGCAGCATGATGAGTGGATTTAGGTACGACGATTCTAAGTGAAATAAGTCACACAGAAAAAGACACTTATCCTAAGATATCACTTATAGAGGGAATGTAAAAACCGCTACACTTGAACTGACTTACAAAACAGAATAGAGTCACACGTTTAGAAAACACACTATGGCTGCTTAACGGGAAAGGAGAGGTGGGGTGATGCATAAAACAAGGGTTTCAAATTAGCTCAGATACCGTTCCATAAACCCAATATGTAATAGACAAGACCTACTCCTTGCTCAGTGAACTGGACTCAACACCCCTTATTCACCGCCCAAGAATATATCTGACTAGTAAGAATGTTAAAACCTATGTATTGATATCTCTCTGTAAGTGAGACTTGTGGATGTAAAGCGGCATAAACACAGCAGTGAAAAGCAGCTAAACCCCATTACAAAAATCAATTACTGGGCTTCCCTGGTTGTGCAGTGTCTGAGAATCTGCCTGCTAATGCAGGAAACACGGGTTCGAGCCCTGGTCTGGGAAGATCCCACATGCCGTGGAGCAACTAGGCCCGTGAGCCACAACTACTGAGCCTGCGCGTCTGGAGCCTGTGCTCCGCAACAAGAGAGGCCACAATAGTGAGAGGCCCGCACACCGCGATGAAGAGTGGCCCCCACTTGCCACAACTGGAGAAAGCCCTAGCACAGAAACGAAGACCCAACATAGCAATCAATCAATCAATCAATCACTAAAGAAATCTTAAAAAAAAATTTGCTTATATTAAAAAAAAAACCATTACTTTAAAAAACCCGTGAAACAAAGACAGTGAAACAGAGAGAAATTCTTACCAAATTCGTTCAGGGGCTGTGATGCCACCTGGATTGACCATACCTAGACCCACAGGTGATTGAGACATAAGGGTGGACACTCAGGGGCTGAGAGGTTTGGTGAGGTTGGGGGAGCAAACGCAGACCCTTTAAAGGAATACTGCGTGGTACCCATCCCATGGGTCCCAAATCTCCAGGTTGAAGGGCATCTTCCTACATCGAAAACATGCATGAGAAACCCAGAAGATGGTACACCGTGTGATCGGGAAACGTTTCTAAAACGCACCTCATTTCTCATCTCCTTGTGCTCGGGTTCGCCATTCCAGCCGCTTTACTAGCAATCTCCCTCCTTGGAGAATCAGCACCTTTAACCTCCTGTTCCGTACAGGTTGCAATTTGTCCTGAGGATGAACGGGAAGAGGGGGAACCAATGAGAGACTAGCTCTAGGTGTTGGGACAGGCACAGCTCACTCTATTTTCCCATCAGGAAGAAGAATTAACCAGAGGCTCAGCCTGCGCCCGGAACCAGAATAGGGCCTGAAGCAATCCTGCGCTTTTGCGGCCAGCCTTCAAGAAAGCGAGTTGAAAAATGGAGCTCAGGGGCACTGCAATTCACAAACCTGCAGAGTTATAAATGATAACTCTCGTCCACAAATATATCGAGGGAAGGCAACGAAGAGGATTTGAAAGCAAGGCAGAATTGCAGGAAACAGATTTCAGGAGGTAGATTCGAATCGCCTTTAAAGCACAGGAAAAGCGGCGAAACCTCGACAATGATGCCTTTGGCCAAAAAGGGCGTATGCGTTTTTTCCTGAATATATTCAGGAAAAAACGCATACGCCCTTTTTGGCCAACCAAGCAACCTGGAAAGGCAAATCAGCGCTACAAAGAAGTCTCGCTTCCCATCGGTCAAAAGGGCCATGCTGAATAAAGTGTCAAAACCAGAAATGCAGGACAGGCCATGGAGAAACGGGAGCCTTGCTACGCTGATGGGCGGGATGTAAATTGCCAACAGCCACTCTGGAGAAGTGTACGGTGTGTCCTGAAACATCTAAACAACTCAGCTTACAGAGCATAGGGCACTTCCACTCATGGGCTTATAAATTGGGAAAACTAAAAATCAGCAAGACACAGGCACCCCAAAGTTTAGGGCTGCTCTGTTGACAAGAACCTCCACTTCGTTACACCTTAAATATCCCAGGAAAGAGGAAAATGGATAAAGAAGTTGTGGTCCTTATGTACAATGGAATATCACTCAGCCATGAAATCAACCTCATAAGGCTAGTAGCAGCATGATATGTGGATTTAGGTACGACGATTCTAAGTGAAATAAGTCACACAGAAAAAGACACTTATCAGAAGATATCACTTATAGAGGGAATGTAAAAACCGCTACACTTGAACTGAATTACTAAACAGAACAGAGTCACACGTTTAGAAAACACACTATGGCTGCTTAACGGGAAAGGTGAGATGGGGTGATGCATAAAACAAGGGTTTCAAATTAGCTCAGATACCGTTCCATAAACCCAATATGTAATAGACAAGACCTACTCCTTGCTCAGTGAAGTGGACTCAAGACCCCCTATTCACCGCCCAAGAATATATCTGACTAGTAAGAATCTTAAAACCTATGTATTGATATCTCTCTGTAAGTGAGTCTAGTGGGTGTAAAGCAGCATAAACACAGCAGTGAAAAGCAGCTAAACCCCATTATAAAAATCAATTACTTTTAAAAACCCGTGAAACAAAGACAGTGAAAGAGAGAGAAATTCTTACCAAATTCGTTCAGGGGCTGTGTTGCCACCTGTATTGACCATATCTAGACCCACAGGTGATTGAGACATAAGGGTGGACACTCAGGGGCTGAGAGGTTTGGTGAGGTTGGGGGAGCAAACGCAGACCCTTTAAAGGAATACTGCGTGGTACCCATCCCATGGGTCCCAAATCTCCAGGTTCAAGGGCATCTTCCTACATCGAAAACATGCATGAGAAACCCAGAAGATGGTACACCGTGTGATCGGGAAACGTTTCTAAAACGCTCCTCATTTCTCATCTCCTTGGGCTCGGGTTCGCCATTCCAGCCGCTTTACTAGCAATCTCCCTCCTTGGAGAATCAGCACCTTTAACCTCCTGTTCCGTACAGGTTGCAATTTGTCCTGAGGATGAACGGGAAGAGGGGGAACCAATGAGAGACTAGCTCTAGGTGTTGGGACAGGCACAGCTCACTCTATTTTCCCATCAGGAAGAAGAATTAACCACAGGCTCAGCCTGCGCCCGGAACCAGAATAGGACCTGAAGCAATCCTGCGCTTTTGCGGCCAGCCTTCAAGAAAGCGAGTTGAAAAATGGAGCTCAGGGGCACTGCAATTCACAAATCTGCAGAGTTATAAATGATAACTCTCGTCCACAAATATATCGAGGGAAGGCAACGAAGAGGATTTGAAAGCAAGGCAGAATTGCAGGAAACAGATTTCAGGAGGTAGATTCGAATCGCCTTTAAAGCACAGGAAAAGCGGCGAAACCTCGACAATGATGCCCTTGGCCAAAAAGGGCGTATGCGTTTTTTCCTGAATATATTCAGGAAAAAACGCATACGCCCTTTTTGGCCAACCAAGCAACCTGGAAAGGCAAATCAGCGCTACAAAGAAGTCTCGCTTCCCATCGGTCAAAAGGGCCATGCTGAATAAAGTGTCAAAACCAGAAATGCAGGACAGGCCATGGAGAAACGGGAGCCTTGCTACGCTGATGGGCGGGATGTAAATTGCCAACAGCCACCCTGGAGAAGTGTACGGTGTGTCCTGAAACATCTAAAAAACTCAGCTTACAGAGCATAGGGCACTTCCACTTATGGGCGTATAAATTGGGAAAACTAAAAATCAGCAAGACACAGGCATCCCAAAGTTTAGGGCTGCTCTGTTGACAAGAACCTCCACTTCGTTACACCTTAAATATCCCAGGAAAGAGGAAAATGGATAAAGAAGTTGTGGTCCTTATGTACAAAGGAATATCACTCAGCCATGAAATCAACGTCATAAGGCTAGTAGCAGCATGATGAGTGGATTTAGGTACGACGATTCTAAGTGAAATAAGTCACACAGAAAAAGACACTGATCCTAAGATATCACTTATAGAGGCAATGTAAAAACCGCTACACTTGAACTGAATTACAAAACAGAACAGAGTCACACGTTTAGAAAACACACTATGGCTGCTTAACGGGAAAGGTGAGATGGGGTGATGCATAAAACAAGGGTTTCAAATTAGCTCAGATACCGTTCCATAAACCCAATATGTAATAGACAAGACCTACTCCTTGCTCAGTGAACTGGACTCAAGACCCCCTATTGACCGCCCAAGAATATATCTGACTAGTAAAATCTTAAAACCTATGTATTGATATCTCTCTGTAAGTGAGTCTAGTGGGTGTAAAGCAGCATAAACACAGCAGTGAAAAGCAGCTAAACCCCATTATAAAAATCAATTACTTTTAAAAACCCGTGAAACGAAGACAGTGAAAGAGAGAGAAATTCTTACCAAATTCGTTCAGGGGCTGTGATGCCACCTGTATTGACCATATCTAGACCCACAGCTGATTGAGACATAAGGGTGGACACTCAGGGGCTGAGAGGTTTGGTGAGGTTGGGGGAGCAAACGCAGACCCTTTAAAGGAATACTGCGTGGTACCCATCCCATGGGTCCCAAATCTCCAGGTTCAAGGGCATCTTCCTACATCGAAAACATGCATGAGAAACCCAGAAGATGGTACACCGTGTGATCGGGAAAGGTTTCTAAAACGCTCCTCATTTCTGATCTCCTTGGGCTCGGGTTTGCCATTCCAGCCGCTTTACTAGCAATCTCCCTCCTTGGAGAATCTGCACCTTTAACCTCCTGTTCCGTACAGGTTGCAATTTGTCCTGAGGATGAACGGGAAGAGGGGGAACCAATGAGAGACTAGCTCTAGGTGTTGGGACAGGCACAGCTCACTCTATTTTCCCATCAGGAAGAAGAATTAACCACAGGCTCAGCCTGCGCCCGGAACCAGAATAGGGCCTGAAGCAATCCTGCGCTTTTGCGGCCAGCCTTCAAGAAAGCGAGTTGAAAAATGGAGCTCAGGGGCACTGCAATTCACAAACCTGCAGAGTTATAAATGATAACTCTCGTCCACAAATATATCGAGGGAAGGCAACGAAGAGGATTTGAAAGCAAGGCACAATTGCAGGAAACAGATTTCAGGAGGTAGATTCGAATCGCCTTTAAAGCACAGGAAAAGCGGCGAAACCTCGACAATGATGCCCTTGGCCAAAAAGGGCGTATGCGTTTTTTCCTGAATATATTCAGGAAAATACGCATACGCCCTTTTTGGCCAACCAAGCAACCTGGAAAGGCAAATCAGCGCTACAAAGAAGTCTCGCTTCCCATCGGTCAAAAGGGCCATGCTGAATAAAGTGTCAAAACAAGAAATGCAGGACAGGCCATGGAGAAATGGGAGCCTTGCTACGCTGATGGGCGGGATGTAAATTGCCAACAGCCACTCTGGAGAAGTGTACGGTGTGTCCTGAAACATCTAAAAAACTCAGCTTACAGAGCATAGGGCACTTCCACTCATGGGTGTATAAATTGGGAAAACTAAAAATCAGCAAGACACAGGCATCCCAAAGTTTAGGGCTGCTCTGTTGACAAGAACCTCCACTTCGTTAAACCTTAAATATCCCAGGAAAGAGAAAAATGGATAAAGAAGTTGTGGTCCTTATGTACAATGGAATATCACTCAGCCATGAAATCAACCTCATAAGGCTAGTAGCAGCATGATATGTGGATTTAGGTACGACGATTCTAAGTGAAATAAGTCACACAGAAAAATACACTTATCAGAAGATATCACTTATAGAGGGAATGCAAAAACCGCTACACTTGAACTGAATTACTAAACAGAACAGAGTCACACGTTTAGAAAACACACTATGGCTGCTTAACGGGAAAGGTGAGATGGGGTGATGCATAAAACAAGGGTTTCAAATTAGCTCAGATACCGTTCCATAAACCCAATATGTAATAGACAAGACCTACTCCTTGCTCAGTGAAGTGGACTCAAGACCCCCTATTCACCGCCCAAGAATATATCTGACTAGTAAGAATCTTAAAACCTATGTATTGATATCTCTCTGTAAGTGAGTCTAGTGGGTGTAAAGCAGCATAAACACAGCAGTGAAAAGCAGCTAAACCCCATTATAAAAATCAATTACTTTTAAAAACCCGTGAAACAAAGACAGTGAAAGAGAGAGAAATTCTTACCAAATTCGTTCAGGGGCTGTGATGCCACCTGTATTGACCATATCTAGACCCACAGCTGATTGAGACATAAGGGTGGACACTCAGGGGCTGAGAGGTTTGGTGAGGTTGGGGGAGCAAACGCAGACCCTTTAAAGGAATACTGCGTGGTACCCATCCCATGGGTCCCAAATCTCCAGGTTCAAGGGCATCTTCCTACATCGAAAACATGCATGAGAAACCCAGAAGATGGTACACCGTGTGATCGGGAAAGGTTTCTAAAACGCTCCTCATTTCTGATCTCCTTGGGCTCGGGTTTGCCATTCCAGCCGCTTTACTAGCAATCTCCCTCCTTGGAGAATCTGCACCTTTAACCTCCTGTTCCGTACAGGTTGCAATTTGTCCTGAGGATGAACGGGAAGAGGGGGAACCAATGAGAGACTAGCTCTAGGTGTTGGGACAGGCACAGCTCACTCTATTTTCCCATCAGGAAGAAGAATTAACCAGAGGCTCAGCCTGCGCCCGGAACCAGAATAGGGCCTGAAGCAATCCTGCGCTTTTGCGGCCAGCCTTCAAGAAAGCGAGTTGAAAAATGGAGCTCAGGGGCACTGCAATTCACAAACCTGCAGAGTTATAAATGATAACTCTCGTCCACAAATATATCGAGGGAAGGCAACGAAGAGGATTTGAAAGCAAGGCACAATTGCAGGAAACAGATTTCAGGAGATAGATTCGAATCGCCTTTAAAGCACAGGAAAAGCGGCGAAACCTCGACAATGATGCCCTTGGCCAAAAAGGGCGTATGCGTTTTTTCCTGAATATATTCAGGAAAAAACGCATACGCCCTTTTTGGCCAACCAAGCAACCTGGAAAGGCAAATCAGCGCTACAAAGAAGTCTCGCTTCCCATCGGTCAAAAGGGCCATGCTGAATAAAGTGTCAAAACAAGAAATGCAGGACAGGCCATGGAGAAATGGGAGCCTTGCTACGCTGATGGGCGGGATGTAAATTGCCAACAGCCACTCTGGAGAAGTGTACGGTGTGTCCTGAAACATCTAAAAAACTCAGCTTACAGAGCATAGGGCACTTCCACTCATGGGCGTATAAATTGGGAAAACTAAAAATCAGCAAGACACAGGCATCCCAAAGTTTAGGGCTGCTCTGTTGACAAGAACCTCCACTTCGTTACACCTTAAATATCCCAGGAAAGAGAAAAATGGATAAAGAAGTTGTGGTCCTTATGTACAATGGAATATCACTCAGCCATGAAATCAACCTCATAAGGCTAGTAGCAGCATGATATTTGGATTTAGGTACGACGATTCTAAGTGAAATAAGTCACACAGAAAAAGACACTTATCAGAAGATATCACTTATAGAGGGAATGTAAAAACCGCTACACTTGAACTGAATTACTAAACAGAACAGAGTCACACGTTTAGAAAACACACTATGGCTGCTTAACGGGAAAGGTGAGATGGGGTGATGCATAAAACAAGGGTTTCAAATTAGCTCAGATACCGTTCCATAAACCCAATATGTAATAGACAAGACCTACTCCTTGCTCAGTGAAGTGGACTCAAGACCCCCTATTCACCGCCCAAGAATATATCTGACTAGTAAGAATCTTAAAACCTATGTATTGATATCTCTCTGTAAGTGAGTCTAGTGGGTGTAAAGCAGCATAAACACAGCAGTGAAAAGCAGGTAAACCCCATTTTAAAAATCAATTACTTTTAAAAACCCGTGAAACAAAGACAGTGAAAGAGAGAGAAATTCTTACCAAATTCGTTCAGGGGCTGTGTTGCCACCTGTATTGACCATACCTAGACCCACAGCTGATTGAGACATAAGGGTGGACACTCAGGGGCTGAGAGGTTTGGTGAGGTTGGGGGAGCAAACGCAGACCCTTTAAAGGAATACTGCGTGGTACCCATCCCATGGGTCCCAAATCTCCAGGTTCAAGGGCATCTTCCTACATCGAAAACATGCATGAGAAACCCAGAAGATGGTACACCGTGTGATCGGGAAACGTTTCTAAAACGCTCCTCATTTCTCATCTCCTTGGGCTCGGGTTCGCCATTCCAGCCGCTTTACTAGCAATCTCCCTCCTTGGAGAATCAGCACCTTTAACCTCCTGTTCCGTACAGGTTGCAATTTGTCCTGAGGATGAACGGGAAGAGGGGGAACCAATGAGAGACTAGCTCTAGGTGTTGGGACAGGCACAGCTCACTCTATTTTCCCATCAGGAAGAAGAATTAACCACAGGCTCAGCCTGCGCCCGGAACCAGAATAGGGCCTGAAGCAATCCTGCGCTTTTGCGGCCAGCCTTCAAGAAAGCGAGTTGAAAAATGGAGCTCAGGGGCACTGCAATTCACAAACCTGCAGAGTTATAAATGATAACTCTCGTCCACAAATATATCGAGGGAAGGCAACGAAGAGGATTTGAAAGCAAGGCAGAATTGCAGGAAACAGATTTCAGGAGGTAGATTCGAATCGCCTTTAAAGCACAGGAAAAGCGGCGAAACCTCGACAATGATGCCCTTGGCCAAAAAGGGCGTATGCGTTTTTTCCTGAATATATTCAGGAAAAAACGCATACGCCCTTTTTGGCCAACCAAGCAACCTGGAAAGGCAAATCAGCGCTACAAAGAAGTCTCGCTTCCCATCGGTCAAAAGGGCCATGCTGAATAAAGTGTCAAAACCAGAAATGCAGGACAGGCCATGGAGAAACGGGAGCCTTGCTACGCTGATGGGCGGGATGTAAATTGCCAACAGCCACCCTGGAGAAGTGTACGGTGTGTCCTGAAACATCTAAACAACTCAGCTTACAGAGGATAGGGCACTTCCACTCATGGGCGTATAAATTGGGAAAACTAAAAATCAGCAAGACACAGGCACCCCAAAGTTTAGGGCTGCTCTGTTGACAAGAACCTCCACTTCGTTACACCTTAAATATCCCAGGAAAGAGGAAAATGGATAAAGAAGTTGTGGTCCTTATGTACAAAGGAATATCACTCAGCCATGAAATCAACGTCATAAGGCTAGTAGCAGCATGATGAGTGGATTTAGGTACGACGATTGTAAGTGAAATAAGTCACAGAGAAAAAGACACTTATCAGAAGATATCACTTATAGAGGGAATGTAAAAACCGCTACACTTGAACTGAATTACAAAACAGAACAGAGTCACACGTTTAGAAAACACACTATGGCTGCTTAACGGGAAAGGTGAGATGGGGTGATGCATAAAACAAGGGTTTGAAATTAGCTCAGATACCGTTCCATAAACCCAATATGTAATAGACAAGACCTACTCCTTGCTCAGTGAACTGGACTCAAGACCCCCTATTCACCGCCCAAGAATATATCTGACTAGTAAGAATCTTAAAACCTATGTATTGATATCTCTCTGTAAGTGAGTCTAGTGGGTGTAAAGCAGCATAAACACAGCAGTGAAAAGCAGCTAAACCCCATTATAAAAATCAATTACTTTTAAAAACCCGTGAAACAAAGACAGTGAAAGAGAGAGAAATTCTTACCAAATTCGTTCAGGGGCTGTGTTGCCACCTGTATTGACCATACCTAGACCCACAGCTGATTGAGACATAAGGGTGGACACTCAGGGGCTGAGAGGTTTGGTGAGGTTGGGGGAGCAAACGCAGACCCTTTAAAGGAATACTGCGTGGTACCCATCCCATGGGTCCCAAATCTCCAGGTTCAAGGGCATCTTCCTACATCGAAAACATGCATGAGAAACCCAGAAGATGGTACACCGTGTGATCGGGAAACGTTTCTAAAACGCTCCTCATTTCTCATCTCCTTGGGCTCGGGTTCGCCATTCCAGCCGCTTTACTAGCAATCTCCCTCCTTGGAGAATCAGCACCTTTAACCTCCTGTTCCGTACAGGTTGCAATTTGTCCTGAGGATGAACGGGAAGAGGGGGAACCAATGAGAGACTAGCTCTAGGTGTTGGGACAGGCACAGCTCACTCTATTTTCCCATCAGGAAGAAGAATTAACCACAGGCTCAGCCTGCGCCCGGAACCAGAAT
This sequence comes from Balaenoptera acutorostrata, assembly GCF_949987535.1. Classification (NCBI taxonomy): domain Eukaryota; kingdom Metazoa; phylum Chordata; class Mammalia; order Artiodactyla; family Balaenopteridae; genus Balaenoptera; species Balaenoptera acutorostrata. Next base: position 26,991 of record NW_026646035.1, on the reverse strand, counting down.
AGGGCCTGAAGCAATCCTGCGCTTTTGCGGCCAGCCTTCAAGAAAGCGAGTTGAAAAATGGAGCTCAGGGGCACTGCAATTCACAAACCTGCAGAGTTATAAATGATAACTCTCGTCCACAAATATATCGAGGGAAGGCAACGAAGAGGATTTGAAAGCAAGGCACAATTGCAGGAAACAGATTTCAGGAGGTAGATTCGAATCGCCTTTAAAGCACAGGAAAAGCGGCGAAACCTCGACAATGATGCCCTTGGCCAAAAAGGGCGTATGCGTTTTTTCCTGAATATATTCAGGAAAAAACGCATACGCCCTTTTTGGCCAACCAAGCAACCTGGAAAGGCAAATCAGCGCTACAAAGAAGTCTCGCTTCCCATCGGTCAAAAGGGCCATGCTGAATAAAGTGTCAAAACCAGAAATGCAGGACAGGCCATGGAGAAACGGGAGCCTTGCTACGCTGATGGGCGGGATGTAAATTGCCAACAGCCACTCTGGAGAAGTGTACGGTGTGTCCTGAAACATCTAAAAAACTCAGCTTACAGAGCATAGGGCACTTCCACTCATGGGCGTATAAATTGGGAAAACTAAAAATCAGCAAGACACAGGCACCCCAAAGTTTAGGGCTGCTCTGTTGACAAGAACCTCCACTTCGTTACACCTTAAATATCCCAGGAAAGAGGAAAATGGATAAAGAAGTTGTGGTCCTTATGTACAAAGGAATATCACTCAGCCATGAAATCAACCTCATAAGGCTAGTAGCAGCATGATGAGTGGATTTAGGTACGACGATTCTAAGTGAAATAAGTCACACAGAAAAAGACACTGATCCTAAGATATCACTTATAGAGGCAATGTAAAAACCGCTACACTTGAACTGAAGTACAAAACAGAACAGAGTCACACGTTTAGAAAACACACTATGGCTGCTTAACGGGAAAGGTGAGATGGGGTGATGCATAAAACAAGGGTTTGAAATTAGCTCAGATACCGTTCCATAAACCCAATATGTAATAGACAAGACCTACTCCTTGCTCAGTGAACTGGACTCAAGACCCCCTATTCACCGCCCAAGAATATATCTGACTAGTAAGAATCTTAAAACCTATGTATTGATATCTCTCTGTAAGTGAGTCTAGTGGGTGTAAAGCAGCATAAACACAGCAGTGAAAAGCAGCTAAACCCCATTATAAAAATCAATTACTTTTAAAAACCCGTGAAACGAAGACAGTGAAAGAGAGAGAAATTCTTACCAAATTCGTTCAGGGGCTGTGATGCCACCTGTATTGACCATATCTAGACCCACAGCTGATTGAGACATAAGGGTGGACACTCAGGGGCTGAGAGGTTTGGTGAGGTTGGGGGAGCAAACGCAGACCCTTTAAAGGAATACTGCGTGGTACCCATCCCATGGGTCCCAAATCTCCAGGTTCAAGGGCATCTTCCTACATCGAAAACATGCATGAGAAACCCAGAAGATGGTACACCGTGTGATCGGGAAAGGTTTCTAAAACGCTCCTCATTTCTGATCTCCTTGGGCTCGGGTTTGCCATTCCAGCCGCTTTACTAGCAATCTCCCTCCTTGGAGAATCTGCACCTTTAACCTCCTGTTCCGTACAGGTTGCAATTTGTCCTGAGGATGAACGGGAAGAGGGGGAACCAATGAGAGACTAGCTCTAGGTGTTGGGACAGGCACAGCTCACTCTATTTTCCCATCAGGAAGAAGAATTAACCACAGGCTCAGCCTGCGCCCGGAACCAGAATAGGGCCTGAAGCAATCCTGCGCTTTTGCGGCCAGCCTTCAAGAAAGCGAGTTGAAAAATGGAGCTCAGGGGCACTGCAATTCACAAACCTGCAGAGTTATAAATGATAACTCTCGTCCACAAATATATCGAGGGAAGGCAACGAAGAGGATTTGAAAGCAAGGCACAATTGCAGGAAACAGATTTCAGGAGATAGATTCGAATCGCCTTTAAAGCACAGGAAAAGCGGCGAAACCTCGACAATGATGCCCTTGGCCAAAAAGGGCGTATGCGTTTTTTCCTGAATATATTCAGGAAAAAACGCATACGCCCTTTTTGGCCAACCAAGCAACCTGGAAAGGCAAATCAGCGCTACAAAGAAGTCTCGCTTCCCATCGGTCAAAAGGGCCATGCTGAATAAAGTGTCAAAACCAGAAATGCAGGACAGGCCATGGAGAAACGGGAGCCTTGCTACGCTGATGGGCAGGATGTAAATTGCCAACAGCCACTCTGGAGAAGTGTACGGTGTGTCCTAAAACATCTAAAAAACTAAGCTTACAGAGCATAGGGCACTTCCACTCATGGGCGTATAAATTGGGAAAACTAAAAATCAGCAAGACACAGGCATCCCAAAGTTTAGGGCTGCTCTGTTGACAAGAACCTCCACTTCGTTACACCTTAAATATCCCAGGAAAGAGAAAAATGGATAAAGAAGTTGTGGTCCTTATGTACAATGGAATATCACTCAGCCATGAAATCAACCTCATAAGGCTAGTAGCAGCATGATATGTGGATTTAGGTACGACGATTCTAAGTGAAATAAGTCACACAGAAAAAGACACTTATCAGAAGATATCACTTATAGAGGGAATGTAAAAACCGCTACACTTGAACTGAATTACTAAACAGAACAGAGTCACACGTTTAGAAAACACACTATGGCTGCTTAACGGGAAAGGTGAGATGGGGTGATGCATAAAACAAGGGTTTCAAATTAGCTCAGATACCGTTCCATAAACCCAATATGTAATAGACAAGACCTACTCCTTGCTCAGTGAAGTGGACTCAAGACCCCCTATTCACCGCCCAAGAATATATCTGACTAGTAAGAATCTTAAAACCTATGTATTGATATCTCTCTGTAAGTGAGTCTAGTGGGTGTAAAGCAGCATAAACACAGCAGTGAAAAGCAGCTAAACCCCATTATAAAAATCAATTACTTTTAAAAACCCGTGAAACAAAGACAGTGAAAGAGAGAGAAATTCTTACCAAATTCGTTCAGGGGCTGTGTTGCCACCTGTATTGACCATACCTAGACCCACAGCTGATTGAGACATAAGGGTGGACACTCAGGGGCTGAGAGGTTTGGTGAGGTTGGGGGAGCAAACGCAGACCCTTTAAAGGAATACTGCGTGGTACCCATCCCATGGGTCCCAAATCTCCAGGTTCAAGGGCATCTTCCTACATCGAAAACATGCATGAGAAACCCAGAAGATGGTACACCGTGTGATCGGGAAACGTTTCTAAAACGCTCCTCATTTCTCATCTCCTTGGGCTCGGGTTCGCCATTCCAGCCGCTTTACTAGCAATCTCCCTCCTTGGAGAATCAGCACCTTTAACCTCCTGTTCCGTACAGGTTGCAATTTGTCCTGAGGATGAACGGGAAGAGGGGGAACCAATGAGAGACTAGCTCTAGGTGTTGGGACAGGCACAGCTCACTCTATTTTCCCATCAGGAAGAAGAATTAACCACAGGCTCAGCCTGCGCCCGGAACCAGAATAGGGCCTGAAGCAATCCTGCGCTTTTGCGGCCAGCCTTCAAGAAAGCGAGTTGAAAAATGGAGCTCAGGGGCACTGCAATTCACAAACCTGCAGAGTTATAAATGATAACTCTCGTCCACAAATATATCGAGGGAAGGCAACGAAGAGGATTTGAAAGCAAGGCACAATTGCAGGAAACAGATTTCAGGAGGTAGATTCGAATCGCCTTTAAAGCACAGGAAAAGCGGCGAAACCTCGACAATGATGCCCTTGGCCAAAAAGGGCGTATGCGTTTTTTCCTGAATATATTCAGGAAAAAACGCATACGCCCTTTTTGGCCAACCAAGCAACCTGGAAAGGCAAATCAGCGCTACAAAGAAGTCTCGCTTCCCATCGGTCAAAAGGGCCATGCTGAATAAAGTGTCAAAACCAGAAATGCAGGACAGGCCATGGAGAAACGGGAGCCTTGCTACGCTGATGGGCGGGATGTAAATTGCCAACAGCCACTCTGGAGAAGTGTACGGTGTGTCCTGAAACGTCTAAACAACTCAGCTTACAGAGCATAGGGCACTTCCACTCATGGGCGTATAAATTGGGAAAACTAAAAATCAGCAAGACACAGGCACCCCAAAGTTTAGGGCTGCTCTGTTGACAAGAACCTCCACTTCGTTACACCTTAAATATCCCAGGAAAGAGGAAAATGGATAAAGAAGTTGTGGTCCTTATGTACAAAGGAATATCACTCAGCCATGAAATCAACCTCATAAGGCTAGTAGCAGCATGATGAGTGGATTTAGGTACGACGATTCTAAGTGAAATAAGTCACACAGAAAAAGACACTGATCCTAAGATATCACTTATAGAGGCAATGTAAAAACCGCTACACTTGAACTGAATTACAAAACAGAACAGAGTCACACGTTTAGAAAACACACTATGGCTGCTTAACGGGAAAGGAGAGGTGGGGTGATGCATAAAACAAGGGTTTCAAATTAGCTCAGATACCATTCCATAAACCCAATATGTAATAGACAAGACCTACTCCTTGCTCAGTGAACTGGACTCAACACCCCCTATTCACCGCCCTAGAATATATCTGAGTAGTAAGAATCTTAAAACCTATGTATTGATATCTCTCTGTAAGTGAGACTTGTGGATGTAAAGCGGCATAAACACAGCAGTGGAAAGCAGCTAAACCCCATTACAAAAATCAATTACTGGGCTTCCCGGGTTGCGCAGTGGTTGAGAATCTGCCTGCTAATGCAGGAAACACGGGTTCGAGCCCTGGTCTGGGAAGATCCCACATGCCGTGGAGCAACTAGGCCCGTGAGCCACAACTACTGAGCCTGCGCGTCTGGAGCCTGTGCTCCGCAACAAGAGAGGCCACAATAGTGAGAGGCCCGCGCACCGCGATGAAGAGTGGCCCCCACTTGCCACAACTGGAGAAAGCCCTAGCACAGAAACGAAGACCCAACATAGCAATCAATCAATCAATCAATCACTAAAGAAATCTTAAAAAAAAATTTGCTTATATTAAAAAAAAACCATTACTTTAAAAAACCCGTGAAACAAAGACAGTGAAACAGAGAGAAATTCTTACCAAATTCGTTCAGGGGCTGTGATGCCACCTGGATTGACCATACCTAGACCCACAGGTGATTGAGACATAAGGGTGGACACTCAGGGGCTGAGAGGTTTGGTGAGGTTGGGGGAGCAAACGCAGACCCTTTAAAGGAATACTGCGTGGTACCCATCCCATGGGTCCCAAATCTCCAGGTTCAAGGGCATCTTCCTACATCGAAAACATGCATGAGAAACCCAGAAGATGGTACACCGTGTGATCGGGAAACGTTTCTAAAACACACCTCATGTCTCATCTCCTTGTGCTCGGGTTCGCCATTCCAGCCGCTTTACTAGCAATCTCCCTCCTTGGAGAATCAGCACCTTTAACCTCCTGTTCCGTACAGGTTGCAATTTGTCCTGAGGATGAACGGGAAGAGGGGGAACCAATGAGAGACTAGCTCTAGGTGTTGGGACAGGCACAGCTCACTCTATTTTCCCATCAGGAAGAAGAATTAACCACAGGCTCAGCCTGCGCCCGGAACCAGAATAGGGCCTGAAGCAATCCTGCGCTTTTGCGGCCAGCCTTCAAGAAAGCGAGTTGAAAAATGGAGCTCAGGGGCACTGCAATTCACAAACCTGCAGAGTTATAAATGATAACTCTCGTCCACAAATATATCGAGGGAAGGCAACGAAGAGGATTTGAAAGCAAGGCACAATTGCAGGAAACAGATTTCAGGAGGTAGATTCGAATCGCCTTTAAAGCACAGGAAAAGTGGCGAAACCTCGACAATGATGCCCTTGGCCAAAAAGGGCGTATGCGTTTTTTCCTGAATATATTCAGGAAAAAACGCATACGCCCTTTTTGGCCAACCAAGCAACCTGGAAAGGCAAATCAGCGCTACAAAGAAGTCTCGCTTCCCATCGGTCAAAAGGGCCATGCTGAATAAAGTGTCAAAACCAGAAATGAAGGACAGGCCATGGAGAAACGGGAGCCTTGCTACGCTGATGGGCGGGATGTAAATTGCCAACAGCCACTCTGAAGAAGTGTACGGTGTGTCCTGAAACATCTAAAAAACTCAGCTTACAGAGCATAGGGCACTTCCACTCATGGGCGTATAAATTGGGAAAACTAAAAATCAGCAAGACACAGGCATCCCAAAGTTTAGGGCTGCTCTGTTGACAAGAACCTCCACTTGGTTACACCTTAAATATCCCAGGAAAGAGAAAAATGGATAAAGAAGTTGTGGTCCTTATGTACAATGGAATATCACTCAGCCATGAAATCAACCTCATAAGGCTACTAGCAGCATGATATGTGGATTTAGGTACGACGATTCTAAGTGAAATAAGTCACACAGAAAAAGACACTTATCAGAAGATATCACTTATAGAGGGAATGTAAAAACCGCTACACTTGAACTGAATTACTAAACAGAACAGAGTCACACGTTTAGAAAACACACTATGGCTGCTTAACGGGAAAGGTGAGATGGGGTGATGCATAAAACAAGGGTTTGAAATTAGCTCAGATACCGTTCCATAAACCCAATATGTAATAGACAAGACCTACTCCTTGCTCAGTGAACTGGACTCAAGACCCCCTATTCACCGCCCAAGAATATATCTGACTAGTAAGAATCTTAAAACCTATGTATTGATATCTCTCTGTAAGTGAGTCTAGTGGGTGTAAAGCAGCATAAACACAGCAGTGAAAAGCAGCTAAACCCCATTATAAAAATCAATTACTTTTAAAAACCCGTGAAACGAAGACAGTGAAAGAGAGAGAAATTCTTACCAAATTCGTTCACGGGCTGTGATGCCACCTGGATTGACCATACCTAGACCCACAGGTGATTGAGACATAAGGGTGGACACTCAGGGGCTGAGAGGTTTGGTGAGGTTGGGGGAGCAAACACAGACCCTTTAAAGGAATACTGCGTGGTACCCATCCCATGGGTCCCAAATCTCCAGGTTCAAGGGCATCTTCCTACATCGAAAACATGCATGAGAAACCCAGAAGATGGTACACCGTGTGATCGGGAAACGTTTCTAAAACGCACCTCATTTCTCATCTCCTTGGGCTCGGGTTCGCCATTCCAGCCGCTTTACTAGCAATCTCCCTCCTTGGAGAATCAGCACCTTTAACCTCCTGTTCCGTACAGGTTGCAATTTGTCCTGAGGATGAACGGGAAGAGGGGGAACCAATGAGAGACTAGCTCTAGGTGTTGGGACAGGCACAGCTCACTCTATTTTCCCATCAGGAAGAAGAATTAACCACAGGCTCAGCCTGCGCCCGGAACCAGAATAGGGCCTGAAGCAATCCTGCGCTTTTGCGGCCAGCCTTCAAGAAAGCGAGTTGAAAAATGGAGCTCAGGGGCACTGCAATTCACAAACCTGCAGAGTTATAAATGATAACTCTCGTCCACAAATATATCGAGGGAAGGCAACGAAGAGGATTTGAAAGCAAGGCACAATTGCAGGAAACAGATTTCAGGAGGTAGATTCGAATCGCCTTTAAAGCACAGGAAAAGCGGCGAAACCTCGACAATGATGCCCTTGGCCAAAAAGGGCGTATGCGTTTTTTCCTGAATATATTCAGGAAAAAACGCATACGCCCTTTTTGGCCAACCAAGCAACCTGGAAAGGCAAATCAGCGCTACAAAGAAGTCTCGCTTCCCATCGGTCAAAAGGGCCATGCTGAATAAAGTGTCAAAACCAGAAATGCAGGACAGGCCATGGAGAAACGGGAGCCTTCCTACGCTGATGGGCGGGATGTAAATTGCCAACAGCCACTCTGGAGAAGTGTACGGTGTGTCCTGAAACATCTAAACAACTCAGCTTACAGAGCATAGGGCACTTCCACTCATGGGCGTATAAATTGGGAAAACTAAAAATCAGCAAGACACAGGCACCCCAAAGTTTAGGGCTGCTCTGTTGACAAGAACCTCCACTTCGTTACACCTTAAATATCCCAGGAAAGAGGAAAATGGATAAAGAAGTTGTGGTCCTTATGTACAAAGGAATATCACTCAGCCATGAAATCAACCTCATAAGGCTAGTAGCAGCATGATGAGTGGATTTAGGTACGACGATTCTAAGTGAAATAAGTCACACAGAAAAAGACACTGATCCTAAGATATCACTTATAGAGGCAATGTAAAAACCGCTACACTTGAACTGAAGTACAAAACAGAACAGAGTCACACGTTTAGAAAACACACTATGGCTGCTTAACGGGAAAGGTGAGATGGGGTGATGCATAAAACAAGGGTTTCAAATTAGCTCAGATACCGTTCCATAAACCCAATATGTAATAGACAAGACCTACTCCTTGCTCAGTGAACTGGACTCAAGACCCCCTATTCACCGCCCAAGAATATATCTGACTAGTAAGAATCTTAAAACCTATGTATTGATATCTCTCTGTAAGTGAGTCTAGTGGGTGTAAAGCAGCATAAACACAGCAGTGAAAAGCAGCTAAACCCCATTATAAAAATCAATTACTTTTAAAAACCCGTGAAACGAAGACAGTGAAAGAGAGAGAAATTCTTACCAAATTCGTTCAGGGGCTGTGTTGCCACCTGTATTGACCATACCTAGACCCACAGCTGATTGAGACATAAGGGTGGACACTCAGGGGCTGAGAGGTTTGGTGAGGTTGGGGGAGCAAACGCAGACCCTTTAAAGGAATACTGCGTGGTACCCATCCCATGGGTCCCAAATCTCCAGGTTCAAGGGCATCTTCCTACATCGAAAACATGCATGAGAAACCCAGAAGATGGTACACCGTGTGATCGGGAAACGTTTCTAAAACGCTCCTCATTTCTCATCTCCTTGGGCTCGGGTTCGCCATTCCAGCCGCTTTACTAGCAATCTCCCTCCTTGGAGAATCAGCACCTTTAACCTCCTGTTCCGTACAGGTTGCAATTTGTCCTGAGGATGAACGGGAAGAGGGGGAACCAATGAGAGACTAGCTCTAGGTGTTGGGACAGGCACAGCTCACTCTATTTTCCCATCAGGAAGAAGAATTAACCACAGGCTCAGCCTGCGCCCGGAACCAGAATAGGGCCTGAAGCAATCCTGCGCTTTTGCGGCCAGCCTTCAAGAAAGCGAGTTGAAAAATGGAGCTCAGGGGCACTGCAATTCACAAACCTGCAGAGTTATAAATGATAACTCTCGTCCACAAATATATCGAGGGAAGGCAACGAAGAGGATTTGAAAGCAAGGCACAATTGCAGGAAACAGATTTCAGGAGGTAGATTCGAATCGCCTTTAAAGCACAGGAAAAGCGGCGAAACCTCGACAATGATGCCCTTGGCCAAAAAGGGCGTATGCGTTTTTTCCTGAATATATTCAGGAAAAAACGCATACGCCCTTTTTGGCCAACCAAGCAACCTGGAAAGGCAAATCAGCGCTACAAAGAAGTCTCGCTTCCCATCGGTCAAAAGGGCCATGCTGAATAAAGTGTCAAAACCAGAAATGCAGGACAGGCCATGGAGAAACGGGAGCCTTGCTACGCTGATGGGCGGGATGTAAATTGCCAACAGCCACTCTGGAGAAGTGTACGGTGTGTCCTGAAACGTCTAAACAACTCAGCTTACAGAGCATAGGGCACTTCCACTCATGGGCGTATAAATTGGGAAAACTAAAAATCAGCAAGACACAGGCACCCCAAAGTTTAGGGCTGCTCTGTTGACAAGAACCTCCACTTCGTTACACCTTAAATATCCCAGGAAAGAGGAAAATGGATAAAGAAGTTGTGGTCCTTATGTACAAAGGAATATCACTCAGCCATGAAATCAACCTCATAAGGCTAGTAGCAGCATGATGAGTGGATTTAGGTACGACGATTCTAAGTGAAATAAGTCACACAGAAAAAGACACTGATCCTAAGATATCACTTATAGAGGCAATGTAAAAACCGCTACACTTGAACTGAATTACAAAACAGAACAGAGTCACACGTTTAGAAAACACACTATGGCTGCTTAACGGGAAAGGAGAGGTGGGGTGATGCATAAAACAAAGGTTTCAAATTAGCTCAGATACCATTCCATAAACCCAATATGTAATAGACAAGACCTACTCCTTGCTCAGTGAACTGGACTCAACACCCCCTATTCACCGCCCTAGAATATATCTGAGTAGTAAGAATCTTAAAACCTATGTATTGATATCTCTCTGTAAGTGAGACTTGTGGATGTAAAGCGGCATAAACACAGCAGTGGAAAGCAGCTAAACCCCATTACAAAAATCAATTACTGGGCTTCCCGGGTTGCGCAGTGGTTGAGAATCTGCCTGCTAATGCAGGAAACACGGGTTCGAGCCCTGGTCTGGGAAGATCCCACATGCCGTGGAGCAACTAGGCCCGTGAGCCACAACTACTGAGCCTGCGCGTCTGGAGCCTGTGCTCCGCAACAAGAGAGGCCACAATAGTGAGAGGCCCGCGCACCGCGATGAAGAGTGGCCCCCACTTGCCACAACTGGAGAAAGCCCTAGCACAGAAACGAAGACCCAACATAGCAATCAATCAATCAATCAATCACTAAAGAAATCTTAAAAAAAATTTGCTTATATTAAAAAAAAACCATTACTTTAAAAAACCCGTGAAACAAAGACAGTGAAACAGAGAGAAATTCTTACCAAATTCGTTCAGGGGCTGTGATGCCACCTGGATTGACCATACCTAGACCCACAGGTGATTGAGACATAAGGGTGGACACTCAGGGGCTGAGAGGTTTGGTGAGGTTGGGGGAGCAAACGCAGACCCTTTAAAGGAATACTGCGTGGTACCCATCCCATGGGTCCCAAATCTCCAGGTTCAAGGGCATCTTCCTACATCGAAAACATGCATGAGAAACCCAGAAGATGGTACACCGTGTGATCGGGAAACGTTTCTAAAACGCACCTCATGTCTCATCTCCTTGTGCTCGGGTTCGCCATTCCAGCCGCTTTACTAGCAATCTCCCTCCTTGGAGAATCAGCACCTTTAACCTCCTGTTCCGTACAGGTTGCAATTTGTCCTGAGGATGAACGGGAAGAGGGGGAACCAATGAGAGACTAGCTCTAGGTGTTGGGACAGGCACAGCTCACTCTATTTTCCCATCAGGAAGAAGAATTAACCACAGGCTCAGCCTGCGCCCGGAACCAGAATAGGGCCTGAAGCAATCCTGCGCTTTTGCGGCCAGCCTTCAAGAAAGCGAGTTGAAAAATGGAGCTCAGGGGCACTGCAATTCACAAACCTGCAGAGTTATAAATGATAACTCTCGTCCACAAATATATCGAGGGAAGGCAACGAAGAGGATTTGAAAGCAAGGCACAATTGCAGGAAACAGATTTCAGGAGGTAGATTCGAATCGCCTTTAAAGCACAGGAAAAGCGGCGAAACCTCGACAATGATGCCCTTGGCCAAAAAGGGCGTATGCGTTTTTTCCTGAATATATTCAGGAAAAAACGCATACGCCCTTTTTGGCCAACCAAGCAACCTGGAAAGGCAAATCAGCGCTACAAAGAAGTCTCGCTTCCCATCGGTCAAAAGGGCCATGCTGAATAAAGTGTCAAAACCAGAAATGCAGGACAGGCCATGGAGAAACGGGAGCCTTCCTACGCTGATGGGCGGGATGTAAATTGCCAACAGCCACTCTGGAGAAGTGTACGGTGTGTCCTGAAACATCTAAACAACTCAGCTTACAGAGCATAGGGCACTTCCACTCATGGGCGTATAAATTGGGAAAACTAAAAATCAGCAAGACACAGGCACCCCAAAGTTTAGGGCTGCTCTGTTGACAAGAACCTACACTTCGTTACACCTTAAATATCCCAGGAAAGAGGAAAATGGATAAAGAAGTTGTGGTCCTTATGTACAAAGGAATATCACTCAGCCATGAAATCAACCTCATAAGGCTAGTAGCAGCATGATGAGTGGATTTAGGTACGACGATTCTAAGTGAAATAAGTCACACAGAAAAAGACACTGATCCTAAGATATCACTTATAGAGGCAATGTAAAAACCGCTACACTTGAACTGAAGTACAAAACAGAACAGAGTCACACGTTTAGAAAACACACTATGGCTGCTTAACGGGAAAGGTGAGATGGGGTGATGCATAAAACAAGGGTTTCAAATTAGCTCAGATACCGTTCCATAAACCCAATATGTAATAGACAAGACCTACTCCTTGCTCAGTGAACTGGACTCAAGACCCCCTATTCACCGCCCAAGAATATATCTGACTAGTAAGAATCTTAAAACCTATGTATTGATATCTCTCTGTAAGTGAGTCTAGTGGGTGTAAAGCAGCATAAACACAGCAGTGAAAAGCAGCTAAACCCCATTATAAAAATCAATTACTTTTAAAAACCCGTGAAACGAAGACAGTGAAAGAGAGAGAAATTTTTACCAAATTCGTTCAGGGGCTGTGATGCCACCTGTATTGACCATATCTAGACCCACAGCTGATTGAGACATAAGGGTGGACACTCAGGGGCTGAGAGGTTTGGTGAGGTTGGGGGAGCAAACGCAGACCCTTTAAAGGAATACTGCGTGGTACCCATCCCATGGGTCCCAAATCTCCAGGTTCAAGGGCATCTTCCTACATCGAAAACATGCATGAGAAACCCAGAAGATGGTACACCGTGTGATCGGGAAAGGTTTCTAAAACGCTCCTCATTTCTGATCTCCTTGGGCTCGGGTTTGCCATTCCAGCCGCTTTACTAGCAATCTCCCTCCTTGGAGAATCTGCACCTTTAACCTCCTGTTCCGTACAGGTTGCAATTTGTCCTGAGGATGAACGGGAAGAGGGGGAACCAATGAGAGACTAGCTCTAGGTGTTGGGACAGGCACAGCTCACTCTATTTTCCCATCAGGAAGAAGAATTAACCAGAGGCTCAGCCTGCGCCCGGAACCAGAATAGGGCCTGAAGCAATCCTGCGCTTTTGCGGCCAGCCTTCAAGAAAGCGAGTTGAAAAATGGAGCTCAGGGGCACTGCAATTCACAAACCTGCAGAGTTATAAATGATAACTCTCGTCCACAAATATATCGAGGGAAGGCAACGAAGAGGATTTGAAAGCAAGGCACAATTGCAGGAAACAGATTTCAGGAGGTAGATTCGAATCGCCTTTAAAGCACAGGAAAAGCGGCGAAACCTCGACAATGATGCCCTTGGCCAAAAAGCGCGTATGCGTTTTTTCCTGAATATATTCAGGAAAAAACGCATACGCCCTTTTTGGCCAACCAAGCAACCTGGAAAGGCAAATCAGCGCTACAAAGAAGTCTCGCTTCCCATCGGTCAAAAGGGCCATGCTGAATAAAGTGTCAAAACCAGAAATGCAGGACAGGCCATGGAGAAACGGGAGCCTTGCTACGCTGATGGGCAGGATGTAAATTGCCAACAGCCACTCTGGAGAAGTGTACGGTGTGTCCTAAAACATCTAAAAAACTAAGCTTACAGAGCATAGGGCACTTCCACTCATGGGCGTATAAATTGGGAAAACTAAAAATCAGCAAGACACAGGCATCCCAAAGTTTAGGGCTGCTCTGTTGACAAGAACCTCCACTTCGTTACACCTTAAATATCCCAGGAAAGAGGAAAATGGATAAAGAAGTTGTGGTCCTTATGTACAAAGGAATATCACTCAGCCATGAAATCAACGTCATAAGGCTAGTAGCAGCATGATGAGTGGATTTAGGTACGACGATTCTAAGTGAAATAAGTCACACAGAAAAAGACACTGATCCTAAGATATCACTTATAGAGGGAATGTAAAAACCGCTACACTTGAACTGAATTACAAAACAGAACAGAGTCACACGTTTAGAAAACACACTATGGCTGCTTAACGGGAAAGGAGAGGTGGGGTGATGCATAAAACAAGGGTTTCAAATTAGCTCAGATACCATTCCATAAACCCAATATGTAATAGACAAGACCTACTCCTTGCTCAGTGAACTGGACTCAACACCCCCTATTCACCGCCCTAGAATATATCTGAGTAGTAAGAATCTTAAAACCTATGTATTGATATCTCTCTGTAAGTGAGACTTGTGGATGTAAAGCGGCATAAACACAGCAGTGGAAAGCAGCTAAACCCCATTACAAAAATCAATTACTGGGCTTCCCGGGTTGCGCAGTGGTTGAGAATCTGCCTGCTAATGCAGGAAACACGGGTTCGAGCCCTGGTCTGGGAAGATCCCACATGCCGTGGAGCAACTAGGCCCGTGAGCCACAACTACTGAGCCTGCGCGTCTGGAGCCTGTGCTCCGCAACAAGAGAGGCCACAATAGTGAGAGGCCCGCGCACCGCGATGAAGAGTGGCCCCCACTTGCCACAACTGGAGAAAGCCCTAGCACAGAAACGAAGACCCAACATAGCAATCAATCAATCAATCAATCACTAAAGAAATCTTAAAAAAAAATTTGCTTATATTAAAAAAAAAAACATTACTTTAAAAAACCCGTGAAACAAAACAGTGAAACAGAGAGAAATTCTTACCAAATTCGTTCAGGGGCTGTGATGCCACCTGGATTGACCATACCTAGACCCACAGGTGATTGAGACATAAGGGTGGACACTCAGGGTCTGAGAGGTTTGGTGAGGTTGGGGGAGCAAACGCAGACCCTTTAAAGGAATACTGCGTGGTACCCATCCCATGGGTCCCAAATCTCCAGGTTCAAGGGCATCTTCCTACATCGAAAACATGCATGAGAAACCCAGAAGATGGTACACCGTGTGATCGGGAAACGTTTCTAAAACGCACCTCATTTCTCATCTCCTTGGGCTCGGGTTCGCCATTCCAGCCGCTTTACTAGCAATCTCCCTCCTTGGAGAATCAGCACCTTTAACCTCCTGTTCCGTACAGGTTGCAATTTGTCCTGAGGATGAACGGGAAGAGGGGGAACCAATGAGAGACTAGCTCTAGGTGTTGGGACAGGCACAGCTCACTCTATTTTCCCATCAGGAAGAAGAATTAACCACAGGCTCAGCCTGCGCCCGGAACCAGAATAGGGCCTGAAGCAATCCTGCGCTTTTGCGGCCAGCCTTCAAGAAAGCGAGTTGAAAAATGGAGCTCAGGGGCACTGCAATTCACAAACCTGCAGAGTTATAAATGATAACTCTCGTCCACAAATATATCGAGGGAAGGCAACGAAGAGGATTTGAAAGCAAGGCACAATTGCAGGAAACAGATTTCAGGAGGTAGATTCGAATCGCCTTTAAAGCACAGGAAAAGCGGCGAAACCTCGACAATGATGCCCTTGGCCAAAAAGGGCGTATGCGTTTTTTCCTGAATATATTCAGGAAAATACGCATACGCCCTTTTTGGCCAACCAAGCAACCTGGAAAGGCAAATCAGCGCTACAAAGAAGTCTCGCTTCCCATCGGTCAAAAGGGCCATGCTGAATAAAGTGTCAAAACCAGAAATGCAGGACAGGCCATGGAGAAACGGGAGCCTTGCTACGCTGATGGGCGGGATGTAAATTGCCAACAGCCACTCTGGAGAAGTGTACGGTGTGTCCTGAAACATCTAAAAAACTCAGCTTACAGAGCATAGGGCACTTCCACTCATGGGCGTATAAATTGGGAAAACTAAAAATCAGCAAGACACAGGCATCCCAAAGTTTAGGGCTGCTCTGTTGACAAGAACCTCCACTTCGTTACACCTTAAATATCCCAGGAAAGAGAAAAATGGATAAAGAAGTTGTGGTCCTTATGTACAATGGAATATCACTCAGCCATGAAATCAACCTCATAAGGCTACTAGCAGCATGATATGTGGATTTAGGTACGACGATTCTAAGTGAAATAAGTCACACAGAAAAAGACACTTATCAGAAGATATCACTTATAGAGGGAATGTAAAAACCGCTACACTTGAACTGAAGTACAAAACAGAACAGAGTCACACGTTTAGAAAACACACTATGGCTGCTTAACGGGAAAGGTGAGATGGGGTGATGCATAAAACAAGGGTTTGAAATTAGCTCAGATACCGTTCCATAAACCCAATATGTAATAGACAAGACCTACTCCTTGCTCAGTGAACTGGACTCAAGACCCCCTATTCACCGCCCAAGAATATATCTGACTAGTAAGAATCTTAAAACCTATGTATTGATATCTCTCTGTAAGTGAGTCTAGTGGGTGTAAAGCAGCATAAACACAGCAGTGAAAAGCAGCTAAACCCCATTATAAAAATCAATTACTTTTAAAAACCCGTGAAACGAAGACAGTGAAAGAGAGAGAAATTCTTACCAAATTCGTTCAGGGGCTGTGATGCCACCTGTATTGACCATATCTAGACCCACAGCTGATTGAGACATAAGGGTGGACACTCAGGGGCTGAGAGGTTTGGTGAGGTTGGGGGAGCAAACGCAGACCCTTTAAAGGAATACTGCGTGGTACCCATCCCATGGGTCCCAAATCTCCAGGTTCAAGGGCATCTTCCTACATCGAAAACATGCATGAGAAACCCAGAAGATGGTACACCGTGTGATCGGGAAAGGTTTCTAAAACGCTCCTCATTTCTGATCTCCTTGGGCTCGGGTTTGCCATTCCAGCCGCTTTACTAGCAATCTCCCTCCTTGGAGAATCTGCACCTTTAACCTCCTGTTCCGTACAGGTTGCAATTTGTCCTGAGGATGAACGGGAAGAGGGGGAACCAATGAGAGACTAGCTCTAGGTGTTGGGACAGGCACAGCTCACTCTATTTTCCCATCAGGAAGAAGAATTAACCACAGGCTCAGCCTGCGCCCGGAACCAGAATAGGGCCTGAAGCAATCCTGCGCTTTTGCGGCCAGCCTTCAAGAAAGCGAGTTGAAAAATGGAGCTCAGGGGCACTGCAATTCACAAACCTGCAGAGTTATAAATGATAACTCTCGTCCACAAATATATCGAGGGAAGGCAACGAAGAGGATTTGAAAGCAAGGCACAATTGCAGGAAACAGATTTCAGGAGGTAGATTCGAATCGCCTTTAAAGCACAGGAAAAGCGGCGAAACCTCGACAATGATGCCCTTGGCCAAAAAGGGCGTATGCGTTTTTTCCTGAATATATTCAGGAAAAAACGCATACGCCCTTTTTGGCCAACCAAGCAACCTGGAAAGGCAAATCAGCGCTACAAAGAAGTCTCGCTTCCCATCGGTCAAAAGGGCCATGCTGAATAAAGTGTCAAAACCAGAAATGCAGGACAGGCCATGGAGAAACGGGAGCCTTGCTACGCTGATGGGCGGGATGTAAATTGCCAACAGCCACTCTGGAGAAGTGTACGGTGTGTCCTGAAACATCTAAACAACTCAGCTTACAGAGCATAGGGCACTTCCACTCATGGGCGTATAAATTGGGAAAACTAAAAATCAGCAAGACACAGGCACCCCAAAGTTTAGGGCTGCTCTGTTGACAAGAACCTCCACTTCGTTACACCTTAAATATCCCAGGAAAGAGGAAAATGGATAAAGAAGTTGTGGTCCTTATGTACAAAGGAATATCACTCAGCCATGAAATCAACCTCATAAGGCTAGTAGCAGCATGATGAGTGGATTTAGGTACGACGATTCTAAGTGAAATAAGTCACACAGAAAAAGACACTGATCCTAAGATATCACTTATAGAGGCAATGTAAAAACCGCTACACTTGAACTGAAGTACAAAACAGAACAGAGTCACACGTTTAGAAAACACACTATGGCTGCTTAACGGGAAAGGTGAGATGGGGTGATGCATAAAACAAGGGTTTGAAATTAGCTCAGATACCGTTCCATAAACCCAATATGTAATAGACAAGACCTACTCCTTGCTCAGTGAACTGGACTCAAGACCCCCTATTCACCGCCCAAGAATATATCTGACTAGTAAGAATCTTAAAACCTATGTATTGATATCTCTCTGTAAGTGAGTCTAGTAGGTGTAAAGCAGCATAAACACAGCAGTGAAAAGCAGCTAAACCCAATTATAAAAATCAATTACTTTTAAAAACCCGTGAAACGAAGACAGTGAAAGAGAGAGAAATTCTTACCAAATTCGTTCAGGGGCTGTGATGCCACCTGTATTGACCATATCTAGACCCACAGCTGATTGAGACATAAGGGTGGACACTCAGGGGCTGAGAGGTTTGGTGAGGTTGGGGGAGCAAACGCAGACCCTTTAAAGGAATACTGCGTGGTACCCATCCCATGGGTCCCAAATCTCCAGGTTCAAGGGCATCTTCCTACATCGAAAACATGCATGAGAAACCCAGAAGATGGTACACCGTGTGATCGGGAAAGGTTTCTAAAACGCTCCTCATTTCTGATCTCCTTGGGCTCGGGTTTGCCATTCCAGCCGCTTTACTAGCAATCTCCCTCCTTGGAGAATCTGCACCTTTAACCTCCTGTTCCGTACAGGTTGCAATTTGTCCTGAGGATGAACGGGAAGAGGGGGAACCAATGAGAGACTAGCTCTAGGTGTTGGGACAGGCACAGCTCACTCTATTTTCCCATCAGGAAGAAGAATTAACCAGAGGCTCAGCCTGCGCCCGGAACCAGAATAGGGCCTGAAGCAATCCTGCGCTTTTGCGGCCAGCCTTCAAGAAAGCGAGTTGAAAAATGGAGCTCAGGGGCACTGCAATTCACAAACCTGCAGAGTTATAAATGATAACTCTCGTCCACAAATATATCGAGGGAAGGCAACGAAGAGGATTTGAAAGCAAGGCACAATTGCAGGAAACAGATTTCAGGAGATAGATTCGAATCGCCTTTAAAGCACAGGAAAAGCGGCGAAACCTCGACAATGATGCCCTTGGCCAAAAAGGGCGTATGCGTTTTTTCCTGAATATATTCAGGAAAAAACGCATACGCCCTTTTTGGCCAACCAAGCAACCTGGAAAGGCAAATCAGCGCTACAAAGAAGTCTCGCTTCCCATCGGTCAAAAGGGCCATGCTGAATAAAGTGTCAAAACCAGAAATGCAGGACAGGCCATGGAGAAACGGGAGCCTTGCTACGCTGATGGGCGGGATGTAAATTGCCAACAGCCACTCTGGAGAAGTGTACGGTGTGTCCTGAAACATCTAAAAAACTCAGCTTACAGAGCATAGGGCACTTCCACTCATGGGCGTATAAATTGGGAAAACTAAAAATCAGCAAGACACAGGCATCCCAAAGTTTAGGGCTGCTCTGTTGACAAGAACCTCCACTTCGTTACACCTTAAATATCCCAGGAAAGAGAAAAATGGATAAAGAAGTTGTGGTCCTTATGTACAATGGAATATCACTCAGCCATGAAATCAACCTCATAAGGCTACTAGCAGCATGATATGTGGATTTAGGTACGACGATTCTAAGTGAAATAAGTCACACAGAAAAAGACACTTATCAGAAGATATCACTTATAGAGGGAATGTAAAAACCGCTACACTTGAACTGAATTACTAAACAGAACAGAGTCACACGTTTAGAAAACACACTATGGCTGCTTAACGGGAAAGGTGAGATGGGGTGATGCATAAAACAAGGGTTTGAAATTAGCTCAGATACCGTTCCATAAACCCAATATGTAATAGACAAGACCTACTCCTTGCTCAGTGAACTGGACTCAAGACCCCCTATTCACCGCCCAAGAATATATCTGACTAGTAAGAATCTTAAAACCTATGTATTGATATCTCTCTGTAAGTGAGTCTAGTGGGTGTAAAGCAGCATAAACACAGCAGTGAAAAGCAGCTAAACCCCATTATAAAAATCAATTACTTTTAAAAACCCGTGAAACGAAGACAGTGAAAGAGAGAGAAATTCTTACCAAATTCGTTCACGGGCTGTGATGCCACCTGGATTGACCATACCTAGACCCACAGGTGATTGAGACATAAGGGTGGACACTCAGGGGCTGAGAGGTTTGGTGAGGTTGGGGGAGCAAACGCAGACCCTTTAAAGGAATACTGCGTGGTACCCATCCCATGGGTCCCAAATCTCCAGGTTCAAGGGCATCTTCCTACATCGAAAACATGCATGAGAAACCCAGAAGATGGTACACCGTGTGATCGGGAAACGTTTCTAAAACGCACCTCATTTCTCATCTCCTTGGGCTCGGGTTCGCCATTCCAGCCGCTTTACTAGCAATCTCCCTCCTTGGAGAATCAGCACCTTTAACCTCCTGTTCCGTACAGGTTGCAATTTGTCCTGAGGATGAACGGGAAGAGGGGGAACCAATGAGAGACTAGCTCTAGGTGTTGGGACAGGCACAGCTCACTCTATTTTCCCATCAGGAAGAAGAATTAACCAGAGGCTCAGCCTGCGCCCGGAACCAGAATAGGGCCTGAAGCAATCCTGCGCTTTTGCGGCCAGCCTTCAAGAAAGCGAGTTGAAAAATGGAGCTCAGGGGCACTGCAATTCACAAACCTGCAGAGTTATAAATGATAACTCTCGTCCACAAATATATCGAGGGAAGGCAACGAAGAGGATTTGAAAGCAAGGCACAATTGCAGGAAACAGATTTCAGGAGGTAGATTCGAATCGCCTTTAAAGCACAGGAAAAGCGGCGAAACCTCGACAATGATGCCCTTGGCCAAAAAGGGCGTATGCGTTTTTTCCTGAATATATTCAGGAAAAAACGCATACGCCCTTTTTGGCCAACCAAGCAACCTGGAAAGGCAAATCAGCGCTACAAAGAAGTCTCGCTTCCCATCGGTCAAAAGGGCCATGCTGAATAAAGTGTCAAAACCAGAAATGCAGGACAGGCCATGGAGAAACGGGAGCCTTCCTACGCTGATGGGCGGGATGTAAATTGCCAACAGCCACTCTGGAGAAGTGTACGGTGTGTCCTGAAACATCTAAACAACTCAGCTTACAGAGCATAGGGCACTTCCACTCATGGGCGTATAAATTGGGAAAACTAAAAATCAGCAAGACACAGGCACCCCAAAGTTTAGGGCTGCTCTGTTGACAAGAACCTACACTTCGTTACACCTTAAATATCCCAGGAAAGAGGAAAATGGATAAAGAAGTTGTGGTCCTTATGTACAAAGGAATATCACTCAGCCATGAAATCAACCTCATAAGGCTAGTAGCAGCATGATGAGTGGATTTAGGTACGACGATTCTAAGTGAAATAAGTCACACAGAAAAAGACACTGATCCTAAGATATCACTTATAGAGGCAATGTAAAAACCGCTACACTTGAACTGAAGTACAAAACAGAACAGAGTCACACGTTTAGAAAACACACTATGGCTGCTTAACGGGAAAGGTGAGATGGGGTGATGCATAAAACAAGGGTTTCAAATTAGCTCAGATACCGTTCCATAAACCCAATATGTAATAGACAAGACCTACTCCTTGCTCAGTGAACTGGACTCAAGACCCCCTATTCACCGCCCAAGAATATATCTGACTAGTAAGAATCTTAAAACCTATGTATTGATATCTCTCTGTAAGTGAGTCTAGTGGGTGTAAAGCAGCATAAACACAGCAGTGAAAAGCAGCTAAACCCCATTATAAAAATCAATTACTTTTAAAAACCCGTGAAACGAAGACAGTGAAAGAGAGAGAAATTTTTACCAAATTCGTTCAGGGGCTGTGATGCCACCTGTATTGACCATATCTAGACCCACAGCTGATTGAGACATAAGGGTGGACACTCAGGGGCTGAGAGGTTTGGTGAGGTTGGGGGAGCAAACGCAGACCCTTTAAAGGAATACTGCGTGGTACCCATCCCATGGGTCCCAAATCTCCAGGTTCAAGGGCATCTTCCTACATCGAAAACATGCATGAGAAACCCAGAAGATGGTACACCGTGTGATCGGGAAAGGTTTCTAAAACGCTCCTCATTTCTGATCTCCTTGGGCTCGGGTTTGCCATTCCAGCCGCTTTACTAGCAATCTCCCTCCTTGGAGAATCTGCACCTTTAACCTCCTGTTCCGTACAGGTTGCAATTTGTCCTGAGGATGAACGGGAAGAGGGGGAACCAATGAGAGACTAGCTCTAGGTTTTGGGACAGGCACAGCTCACTCTATTTTCCCATCAGGAAGAAGAATTAACCAGAGGCTCAGCCTGCGCCCGGAACCAGAATAGGGCCTGAAGCAATCCTGCGCTTTTGCGGCCAGCCTTCAAGAAAGCGAGTTGAAAAATGGAGCTCAGGGGCACTGCAATTCACAAACCTGCAGAGTTATAAATGATAACTCTCGTCCACAAATATATCGAGGGAAGGCAACGAAGAGGATTTGAAAGCAAGGCACAATTGCAGGAAACAGATTTCAGGAGGTAGATTCGAATCGCCTTTAAAGCACAGGAAAAGCGGCGAAACCTCGACAATGATGCCCTTGGCCAAAAAGCGCGTATGCGTTTTTTCCTGAATATATTCAGGAAAAAACGCATACGCCCTTTTTGGCCAACCAAGCAACCTGGAAAGGCAAATCAGCGCTACAAAGAAGTCTCGCTTCCCATCGGTCAAAAGGGCCATGCTGAATAAAGTGTCAAAACCAGAAATGCAGGACAGGCCATGGAGAAACGGGAGCCTTGCTACGCTGATGGGCAGGATGTAAATTGCCAACAGCCACTCTGGAGAAGTGTACGGTGTGTCCTAAAACATCTAAAAAACTAAGCTTACAGAGCATAGGGCACTTCCACTCATGGGCGTATAAATTGGGAAAACTAAAAATCAGCAAGACACAGGCATCCCAAAGTTTAGGGCTGCTCTGTTGACAAGAACCTCCACTTCGTTACACCTTAAATATCCCAGGAAAGAGGAAAATGGATAAAGAAGTTGTGGTCCTTATGTACAAAGGAATATCACTCAGCCATGAAATCAACGTCATAAGGCTAGTAGCAGCATGATGAGTGGATTTAGGTACGACGATTCTAAGTGAAATAAGTCACACAGAAAAAGACACTGATCCTAAGATATCACTTATAGAGGGAATGTAAAAACCGCTACACTTGAACTGAATTACAAAACAGAACAGAGTCACACGTTTAGAAAACACACTATGGCTGCTTAACGGGAAAGGAGAGGTGGGGTGATGCATAAAACAAGGGTTTCAAATTAGCTCAGATACCATTCCATAAACCCAATATGTAATAGACAAGACCTACTCCTTGCTCAGTGAACTGGACTCAACACCCCCTATTCACCGCCCTAGAATATATCTGAGTAGTAAGAATCTTAAAACCTATGTATTGATATCTCTCTGTAAGTGAGACTTGTGGATGTAAAGCGGCATAAACACAGCAGTGGAAAGCAGCTAAACCCCATTACAAAAATCAATTACTGGGCTTCCCGGGTTGCGCAGTGGTTGAGAATCTGCCTGCTAATGCAGGAAACACGGGTTCGAGCCCTGGTCTGGGAAGATCCCACATGCCGTGGAGCAACTAGGCCCGTGAGCCACAACTACTGAGCCTGCGCGTCTGGAGCCTGTGCTCCGCAACAAGAGAGGCCACAATAGTGAGAGGCCCGCGCACCGCGATGAAGAGTGGCCCCCACTTGCCACAACTGGAGAAAGCCCTAGCACAGAAACGAAGACCCAACATAGCAATCAATCAATCAATCAATCACTAAAGAAATCTTAAAAAAAAAATTTGCTTATATTAAAAAAAAAAACATTACTTTAAAAAACCCGTGAAACAAAACAGTGAAACAGAGAGAAATTCTTACCAAATTCGTTCAGGGGCTGTGATGCCACCTGGATTGACCATACCTAGACCCACAGGTGATTGAGACATAAGGGTGGACACTCAGGGGCTGAGAGGTTTGGTGAGGTTGGGGGAGCAAACACAGACCCTTTAAAGGAATACTGCGTGGTACCCATCCCATGGGTCCCAAATCTCCAGGTTCAAGGGCATCTTCCTACATCGAAAACATGCATGAGAAACCCAGAAGATGGTACACCGTGTGATCGGGAAACGTTTCTAAAACGCACCTCATATCTCATCTCCTTGTGCTCGGGTTCGCCATTCCAGCCGCTTTACTAGCAATCTCCCTCCTTGGAGAATCAGCACCTTTAACCTCCTGTTCCGTACAGGTTGCAATTTGTCCTGAGGATGAACGGGAAGAGGGGGAACCAATGAGAGACTAGCTCTAGGTGTTGGGACAGGCACAGCTCACTCTATTTTCCCATCAGGAAGAAGAATTAACCACAGGCTCAGCCTGCGCCCGGAACCAGAATAGGGCCTGAAGCAATCCTGCGCTTTTGCGGCCAGCCTTCAAGAAAGCGAGTTGAAAAATGGAGCTCAGGGGCACTGCAATTCACAAACCTGCAGAGTTATAAATGATAACTCTCGTCCACAAATATATCGAGGGAAGGCAACGAAGAGGATTTGAAAGCAAGGCACAATTGCAGGAAACAGATTTCAGGAGGTAGATTCGAATCGCCTTTAAAGCACAGGAAAAGCGGCGAAACCTCGACAATGATGCCCTTGGCCAAAAAGGGCGTATGCGTTTTTTCCTGAATATATTCAGGAAAATACGCATACGCCCTTTTTGGCCAACCAAGCAACCTGGAAAGGCAAATCAGCGCTACAAAGAAGTCTCGCTTCCCATCGGTCAAAAGGGCCATGCTGAATAAAGTGTCAAAACCAGAAATGCAGGACAGGCCATGGAGAAACGGGAGCCTTGTTACACTGATGGTCGGGATGTAAATTGCCAACAGCCACTCTGGAGAAGTGTACGGTGTGTCCTGAAACATCTAAAAAACTCAGCTTACAGAGCATAGGGCACTTCCACTCATGGGCGTATAAATTGGGAAAACTAAAAATCAGCAAGACACAGGCATCCCAAAGTTTAGGGCTGCTCTGTTGACAAGAACCTCCACTTCGTTACACCTTAAATATCCCAGGAAAGAGAAAAATGGATAAAGAAGTTGTGGTCCTTATGTACAATGGAATATCACTCAGCCATGAAATCAACCTCATAAGGCTACTAGCAGCATGATATGTGGATTTAGGTACGACGATTCTAAGTGAAATAAGTCACACAGAAAAAGACACTTATCAGAAGATATCACTTATAGAGGGAATGTAAAAACCGCTACACTTGAACTGAAGTACAAAACAGAACAGAGTCACACGTTTAGAAAACACACTATGGCTGCTTAACGGGAAAGGTGAGATGGGGTGATGCATAAAACAAGGGTTTGAAATTAGCTCAGATACGGTTCCATAAACCCAATATGTAATAGACAAGACCTACTCCTTGCTCAGTGAACTGGACTCAAGACCCCCTATTCACCGCCCAAGAATATATCTGACTAGTAAGAATCTTAAAACCTATGTATTGATATCTCTCTGTAAGTGAGTCTAGTGGGTGTAAAGCAGCATAAACACAGCAGTGAAAAGCAGCTAAACCCCATTATAAAAATCAATTACTTTTAAAAACCCGTGAAACAAAGACAGTGAAAGAGAGAGAAATTCTTACCAAATTCGTTCACGGGCTGTGATGCCACCTGGATTGACCATACCTAGACCCACAGGTGATTGAGACATAAGGGTGGACACTCAGGGGCTGAGAGGTTTGGTGAGGTTGGGGGAGCAAACGCAGACCCTTTAAAGGAATACTGCGTGGTACCCATCCCATGGGTCCCAAATCTCCAGGTTCAAGGGCATCTTCCTACATCGAAAACATGCATGAGAAACCCAGAAGATGGTACACCGTGTGATCGGGAAACGTTTCTAAAACGCTCCTCATTTCTCATCTCCTTGGGCTCGGGTTCGCCATTCCAGCCGCTTTACTAGCAATCTCCCTCCTTGGAGAATCAGCACCTTTAACCTCCTGTTCCGTACAGGTTGCAATTTGTCCTGAGGATGAACGGGAAGAGGGGGAACCAATGAGAGACTAGCTCTAGGTGTTGGGACAGGCACAGCTCACTCTATTTTCCCATCAGGAAGAAGAATTAACCACAGGCTCAGCCTGCGCCCGGAACCAGAATAGGGCCTGAAGCAATCCTGCGCTTTTGCGGCCAGCCTTCAAGAAAGCGAGTTGAAAAATGGAGCTCAGGGGCACTGCAATTCACAAACCTGCAGAGTTATAAATGATAACTCTCGTCCACAAATATATCGAGGGAAGGCAACGAAGAGGATTTGAAAGCAAGGCAGAATTGCAGGAAACAGATTTCAGGAGGTAGATTCGAATCGCCTTTAAAGCACTGGAAAAGCGGCGAATCCTCGACAATGATGCCCTTGGCCAAAAAGGGCGTATGCGTTTTTTCCTGAATATATTCAGGGAAAAACGCATACGCCCTTTTTGGCCAACCAAGCAACCTGGAAAGGCAAATCAGCGCTACAAAGAAGTCTCGCTTCCCATCGGTCAAAAGGGCCATGCTGAATAAAGTGTCAAAACCAGAAATGCAGGACAGGCCATGGAGAAACGGGAGCCTTGCTACGCTGATGGGCGGGATGTAAATTGCCAACAGCCACTCTGGAGAAGTGTACGGTGTGTCCTGAAACATCTAAACAACTCAGCTTACAGAGCATAGGGCACTTCCACTCATGGGCGTATAAATTGGGAAAACTAAAAATCAGCAAGACACAGGCACCCCAAAGTTTAGGGCTGCTCTGTTGACAAGAACCTCCACTTCGTTACACCTTAAATATCCCAGGAAAGAGGAAAATGGATAAAGAAGTTGTGGTCCTTATGTACAAAGGAATATCACTCAGCCATGAAATCAACCTCATAAGGCTAGTAGCAGCATGATGAGTGGATTTAGGTACGACGATTCTAAGTGAAATAAGTCACACAGAAAAAGACACTGATCCTAAGATATCACTTATAGAGGCAATGTAAAAACCGCTACATTTGAACTGAAGTACAAAACAGAACAGAGTCACACGTTTAGAAAACACACTATGGCTGCTTAACGGGAAAGGTGAGATGGGGTGATGCATAAAACAAGGGTTTGAAATTAGCTCAGATACCGTTCCATAAACCCAATATGTAATAGACAAGACCTACTCCTTGCTCAGTGAACTGGACTCAA